>NC_057799.1:26400719-26407578 GCF_018294505.1 Triticum aestivum
TTATATCTTATGTCCGAACTGTCTTGCGAGTACTTTCATAGTACTCACCTGGCTTGTTGATTTGGCCAGATGTTGACGAAGGCGATCTCATGGATGAAGAGTTTGATAGTGAGTCCGACGCCTAGAGGAATCCCAGTCAGTCCCGTGCGATCCTGGATATTGGTCACTTGTATTATATACGCTTCCGCCACCCACAATAAGTATCCTCGAGCCTCACTCCGACGCTCGAAGAGCTATTAGATTTAGGAGTCATGTCACCCACTTCACTGTGACATATCCACCACCGCTTTTATTGTGAGTTAGTAGTTATGCCACCCTATCCGCCTTTAAGTATTATTGGCGTGCTTGTAATAAATTGTTGAGCAGTCTCCGCTCAACCTTATATTATATTTAGTACTCCTGGTTTCTCTTCTGTGATCAAGATATTGTCTACCAGTGAGAAGGATTCTTCTCTATTGGTTCGTAAAAGGGATCGGTTTCTCAATAAATATTTTTATTGGAAAACCGATCGTGACAAGCTTGGTATCAGAGCCAGGCTGACTGTAGGAAGCCACTAGGTGCGATCGCTAATTGGTATTAGCGTCTTTAGTGCTTTTTCAGCATTTTGCAAATGTAGCTATTTTCTGTTGGTCATCATAAATTTATGATATGACTACTCAGAATTTTTGCCTACTTTTGTAGATGGCTGGCAGCAACTGCGAGACTCGAGTGTTCACGAATGTGCCCGAGGGGTTTGTCAAACTCCTCGTCTCCATCACCAAGCTCGCGATCGGGCCAGCGACTCGTCCGGAGTTCACGCTTTACCAGCACAAGCTCAGCGACGACGTGTCTATGCACCAGGCCGTGGTGCAATTCAAGGGAGGACGTTCTGCGTCTCGCCACTTCCGTTTTGTGGGAAGGGCCATGCCTACGGAGAGGCATGCCATGCAGATGGCTGCCCGTGAGGCGATAGCTCACCTTCGGGACATTCTTCCTTCGATGAAGACTCATCGCTACCGCTACCTCCCATGCCATGTGCCATATACTTGTCACTATGCATTCGCCTGCCATAGGGGAGAGCGAGATGAAGCTATCGAGATGCTTGTTGAGTATCTCAAAGCTCTGGAGGAGGATTTCGACAACCTCGTGGACGATCTTGTGGCTGCCCGGATGGACTTAGTTCGGGGCGGTTTTGCCAGCAGGAAGGAGCTTCTCCACATGGCACTGCCACTGACGTTCGTCTCGTCCTCAGCATCCTATTCACCCGCCATTTTGGCCACTGCTCGCCGTCTGCCTACCACTGAGGAGTTCGACCGGGTCATTGCTCCTACTCCAGTCAGAGCTGCACCGCCTGCCGCACCCACACTGCCGCCTGTCGCACCCGCACCATCACCTCAGCGCAGCGCTACGCGCCTGGAGCCTATTAGGGAGGAGGTGGAGGTTGAGTCTCCTGCACCGCGGGGTCTTTCCCTCGGCAAGGGGAAGGACATCTTCACCATCTCCGACTGAGTGCGCCTAGTCGCCACGCGATGTGCCTGCATGTATGATATGTTTTATCTGTACGTTAGTTTGTAGTATTTGTGTGCGCATCATGTAGGATCCTTGAGGAGTGTGCTAGCCTAAATAACATGCCAGGAGTGTGTGCGCACATCCTGAGTGATGTATCGTGTGTTTGCGTATCGCGTGTAAGATATGTGCTAAGCAGTCCTTCTCCGTGCGCAGTCAAATGTTTTCTTGAAAAATCTTGAGGTCTTTTAAATTTTTGCCTTTGCAAGATTTTCCTTGTGCCACATAGTTCTTCTCATGAGTTTTGCAAAATAATACCCCAGAGTGGAAAATGTCTCGTCCGTGGACTCGTTCCATGCCAAATCCAACCGAAGAAGTTTATGGAACACAGACAAGCAACAACTTCACTCAGGGACAGTCTAGTCAACAGGACAGCGAGGCAGCCTTATCTCAAGTATGCCGCCTTTTCGAACAAAGCCAACAGCAACACCAAGAAATGATGAATCACGTCATCAATATGGGAAATCACCGTGAGCCATACCAACCACACTCCAAGTTGTCTGAATTGCAGAAGACACGCCCTCCAACGTTTGCTCACACTGATAGGCCGCTTGAAGCCGATGATTGGCTTCGTGACATCGAAAGAAAGTTGATTATTGCTCAATGTTCTGATCATGAGAAGGTGCTTTATGCACCTCACTACCTCACTAGAGCAGCTGCAGCATGGTGGGAGAACTTCCTACACATGCATCCCAGTGAACATAACATCACCTGGGAGGAGTTTAAGGAAGGTTTTCGTGGGGCACACATCCCCAGGAGCATCATAAAAATCAAGAAAAGAGAATTTGATGACCTCAAGCAGAGAGGCATGTCAGTGACGGAATACAACAGTCAGTTTACCCAGCTATCTCGTTATGCCTACGACGAGCATATGACTGAGAACAAGAGGATGGAAAAATTCTTGGACGGCCTGGCGCCAGCACTAAGATGCCAACTGGTCGTACACACTTTCCAGATTTCAAAACTCTGGTTGACAAGGCCATTACTTTGGAGAATGAGCGCCGCAGTCTGGAGGATATTCGTAAGTGAAAGAGGGACAAGATGACTCTTGCTCGCAACGACCGAAGCAAGACTGATGCTCAGAGGAGTGAAGCGAGAAAATCCACGACTACTGCTCAAAGGCCAACCAGACAGTTTCATTCAAGGGACAAGGACTTTACATACCGTCCAGGGGTCACTTGCTATGCTTGTGGAGAGGAAGGGCACTATGCCAAACAGTGCCCAAAGCCAAGGAACTCGGCCCCCAAGCCGAACAATGGTGGGAATAATCCAGCCCCCAAGCGCAACAATTTCAATCCCAGCAACAACCACAGGAAGGGTCACCTGAACCATGTGACCAGAGAAGAAGCACAGAATGCCCCAGACATCGTACTCGGTACGTTCCCTGTCAACACAATACCTGCCACAGTTTTGTTTGATTCTGGAGCTTCTCACTCATTCATTTCGAAGAGTTTTGTTTTGCAACATGGTTTTCCAATACTTCCTTTGGAAAAATCTATGATCATCAAGTCCCCCGGGAATAAGCAGATCACTCAGAGTTACTACCAAGGAGTGATTATTGAATTCGAAGGACTAAAGTTTCAGGCTAATCTCATCGTGTTGGAAAATAAAGGACTGGATGTTATCCTAGGGATGGATTGGTTGACCACCAACAAGGGATTTATTGACTGTTTCAATCGGACTGTAATCCTCACTCACCATCACGGCAGGACAATAAAGGTTACAGCTCAAGAGAGACCACGGTCACGGCAACCAAAGTTGAACAAAGTGGACATTTCAGAATTGAGAAAAGTTCCAGTGGTGTGCGAGTTTCCAGACGTATTTCCTGAAGAACTACCAGGCATGCCACCAGACCGAGAGATAGAGTTCAGCATTGAACTAGCACCTGGCACCACTCCCATCTATAAGAAACCTTATAGAATGGCACCCTCAGAGTTGGTAGAATTGAAAAAGCAAATAAAGGAATTACTGGACAAAGGATTTATTTGAGCCAGCTCCTCACCATGGGGTTCACCAGTGTTATTCGCCAAGAAAAAGGATGGGACACTGAGGTTGTGTATAGACTATCAAGCTCTCAATATGGTCACCATCAAAAACAAATATCCGATGCCACGGATAAATGATTTGTTTGACCAGCTCGCGCAAGCCAAGGTGTTCTCAAAAATTGATTTCAGATCGGGATATCATCAATTGAAAGTACGGACAAAATATATCCCTAAGACAGCATTCACCTCCAGATACGGATTATATGAGTTCACAGTAATGCCGTTTGGACTGACGAACGTCCCCGCATATTTCGTCCACCTCATGAACAAAGTGTTTATGAAATTCATGGACAAATTTGTTGTGGTGTTCATTGACGATATTCTGGTATATTCAAGGACACCAGAAGAGCATGCTGAACATCTCAGAATTGTTTTGGGAGAATTAAGGAAACATCAATTGTACGCCAAATTTAGCAATTGTGAATTTTGGCTAAGGCAAGTTGGTTTCCTAGGCCATATATTAACCCAAGAAGGCGTGGCCGTAGACCCAGAAAAAGTCAAAGCCATACTTGACTGGAAACCACCAGCCAACGTGACAGATGTGCGGAGTTTCCTGGAAATGGCCCGATATTACAGAAGATTTATTGAAGGATTCTCCACTGTGGCAAAACCAATGACACAGTTGCTCAAGAAAGACAAGAAGTTTGTATGGACGGAAGCGTGCGAGAAAAGCTTCCAAGAACTCAAGAAGAAACTAACAACAGCACCAGTTTTGATCGTGCCAGACATACACAAGAGTTTTGAGGTGTATTGTGACGCATCCCGGAAGGGCCTTGGGTGCGTGCTGATGCAGGATGGCAAAGTTGTCGCGTATGCTTCCAGGCAACTACGGAAGCATGAGGAAAATTATCCAACTCATGACTTGGAGCTAGCAGCGGTCATCCATGCACTCAAGGAGTGGAGGCACTTTCTGTTGGGAAATCGTTGTGAAATATATACGGACCATAAGAGCCTTAAATATATTTTCACACAACCAGAGCTAAATTTACGCCAACGACGCTGGTTGGAATTGGTCAAGGACTATGATGTCGGCATTCACTGCCATCCAGGGAAAGCAAATGTAGTGGCAGATGCTCTTAGTCGGAACCCCAGCCCGGGCAACGACAGTCCACAGAACTTGAGGCCTGAGTTTCAGCAGGAGTTCGCTAGACTCAACATGGTGTTAGTCTCTGAAGGCAATGTATCAAATCTGGAGATACAACCCACCCTAATGGAACAAATTAAGAAGGCTCAGCATGGACATCCCAGCATCGAAGGTATAAAAAGGAAGATGAGCCTTGGCAAGGCTTCAGAGTTCGTCACAGACAATGAAGGAATATTATGGCACGGGGACAGACTTTGCGTACCAAACATTGAGGAACTCAAGCAACAAATCCTAACCGAAAGCCACACCGCTCCATACTCGATCGACCCTGGAGGAACCAAAATGTACAAAGACATTCAGGAAAGATTTTGGTGGCACGGTATGAAAAGGGATATAGCCGCATTTATTGCTTGTTGCGATTCATGTCAGCGCATTAAAGCCGAGCATCAAAAGCCAACAGGGCTACTCCAGCCAAACAGGATACCTGAGTGGAAATGGGATGAAATTGGAATGGACTTCATCGTCGGACTACCTCGATCGCAACGCGGAAATGATGCCATATGGGTCATCACAGATAGGCTAACCAAGGTAGCACATTTCATTCCCGTGAAGACGACCTACTCCACTCAAAGGCTTGCTAAGCTTTACCTCTCCCGTATAGTTTGTTTGCATGGAGTCCCAAAGACTATAATATCCGACCGAGGCACTCAATTTGTCTCTAAATTCTGGGATCACTTACAACAAGCTCTGGGCACGCAACTAGCATTCAGTACAGCGTACCACCCTCACACTGGTGGACAAACAGAACGCGTAAACCAAATCCTAGAGGACATGCTGAGAGCCTGTGTGCTCACCTATGGATCTAGTTGGGAAGAAAGTTTGCCATATGCCGAGTTTGCTTACAACAACAGTTACCAGGCCAGCCTACAAATGGCACCTTTTGAAGCATTGTACGGATGGAGGTGTCGTACCCCACTAAATTGGTCAGAAACAGGTGACAGTCGTATCTTCGGCCCAGACATGCTCAAGGAAGCCGAGGAGAATGTTAAACAGATCAAGGACAGACTCAAGACAGCTCAAAGCCGACAAAAGAGATATTACGATCAAAAACATCGTGAGGTCAGCTTTGAACCCGGTGATTACGTATACCTCCGAGTGTCTCCTATGAGGGGCCTGCAACGGTTCAAAATTAAGGGGAAGCTAGCCCCGAGATTTATTGGACCCTTCTGTATAGTTGCACGAAGAGGCACAGTAGCCTACCAGATAGACCTACCCAAAGAGCTGTCAGACGTCCACGACGTGTTCCACGTCTCACAATTGAGGAAATGTGTGAGCAACCCGGAGAAGCATGTATCCCATGAGAGCATTGATGTGCAACCAGACCTCACCTACAGAGAGCGGCCAGTGAAGATATTGGAAGAGTCTGAAAGGAGGACCCGTCAGAAAACGATAAAAAATTTCAAGGTTCAGTGGAGCAATCACACCGAGGATGAAGCTACATGGGAAAGAGAAGATTTTCTTCGGGCAGAATACCCACATCTATTTGAGGATCAGCTGAAATCTCGGGGACGAGATTTTTCCTAAGGGGGTAGGTGTTGTGACACCCAAAATTTTTATTTTGGCTTTATCAAAATCTTTTATTTGATTTGAGGAGGGTATTTAAATTTTCTTCTAAAGAACTCTCCCTCTCAAAAATTTCCTTTTTTTATGACAAATGTTTTGTTGGTTTCATCCTAGACTTGATTGTTGGTCTTGGAGGTTTTCATCTCAGGTTGGCTCAAATGTTTTTCATTTGGAAAAATATATTTAAAAATCTTTTAAATAGCCCTATGGCATTTGGAGTGATCTTTTCCCCTTTCAAAAATCCCCCTTGCCATGACCTAAGAGGAAATCCCCTCCCAAAAGCCTTTCCCCATCTTTGGATCAAGATATACTTCAAATCCAGCAGTTTGAACCTCCCCATAAATTTTTCTCCCATTTAATTCTTATCAAAAATAATTTCTGCCCTCTACTTTGGCTCTTGGAGATTTACAAAGGAGCTACCCTTTCTACTTTGAGTTTTGCCTCCAAACCAATTTCCCTAGCTAGTCCTTAGAGCCCTCAACCAAGATCCATGAAGATCCACTGGTCTCCAGTTCAAATATTTCAAATTGTGCTTGCTGCAAGTTTGGACCATATTTGCCAA
>NC_057799.1:26431911-26448327 GCF_018294505.1 Triticum aestivum
CCTCGGCAAGGGGAAGGACATCTTCACCATCTCCGACTGAGTGCGCCTAGTCGCCACGCGATGTGCCTGCATGTATGATATGTTTTATCTGTACGTTAGTTTGTAGTATTTGTGTGCGCATCATGTAGGATCCTTGAGGAGTGTGCTAGCCTAAATAACATGCCAGGAGTGTGTGCGCACATCCTGAGTGATGTATCGTGTGTTTGCGTATCGCGTGTAAGATATGTGCTAAGCAGTCCTTCTCCGTGCGCAGTCAAATGTTTTCTTGAAAAATCTTGAGGTCTTTTAAATTTTTGCCTTTGCAAGATTTTCCTTGTGCCACATAGTTCTTCTCATGAGTTTTGCAAAATAATACCCCAGAGTGGAAAATGTCTCGTCCGTGGACTCGTTCCATGCCAAATCCAACCGAAGAAGTTTATGGAACACAGACAAGCAACAACTTCACTCAGGGACAGTCTAGTCAACAGGACAGCGAGGCAGCCTTATCTCAAGTATGCCGCCTTTTCGAACAAAGCCAACAGCAACACCAAGAAATGATGAATCACGTCATCAATATGGGAAATCACCGTGAGCCATACCAACCACACTCCAAGTTGTCTGAATTGCAGAAGACACGCCCTCCAACGTTTGCTCACACTGATAGGCCGCTTGAAGCCGATGATTGGCTTCGTGACATCGAAAGAAAGTTGATTATTGCTCAATGTTCTGATCATGAGAAGGTGCTTTATGCACCTCACTACCTCACTGGAGCAGCTGCAGCATGGTGGGAGAACTTCCTACACATGCATCCCAGTGAACATAACATCACCTGGGAGGAGTTTAAGGAAGGTTTTCGTGGGGCACACATCCCCAGAAGCATCATAAAAATCAAGAAAAGAGAATTTGATGACCTCAAGCAGAGAGGCATGTCAGTGACGGAATACAACAGTCAGTTTACCCAGCTATCTCGTTATGCCTACGACGAGCATATGACTGAGAACAAGAGGATGGAAAAATTCTTGGACGGCCTGGCGCCAGCACTAAGATGCCAACTGGTCGTACACACTTTCCAGATTTCAAAACTCTGGTTGACAAGGCCATTACTTTGGAGAATGAGCGCCGCAGTCTGGAGGATATTCGTAAGTGAAAGAGGGACAAGACGACTCTTGCTCGCAACGACCGAAGCAAGACTGATGCTCAGAGGAGTGAAGCGAGAAAATCCACGACTACTGCTCAAAGGCCAACCAGACAGTTTCATTCAAGGGACAAGGACTTTACATACCGTCCAGGGGTCACTTGCTATGCTTGTGGAGAGGAAGGGCACTATGCCAAACAGTGCCCAAAGCCAAGGAACTCGGCCCCCAAGCCGAACAATGGTGGGAATAATCCAGCCCCCAAGCGCAACAATTTCAATCCCAGCAACAACCACAGGAAGGGTCACCTGAACCATGTGACCAGAGAAGAAGCACAGAATGCCCCAGACATCGTACTCGGTATGTTCCCTATCAACACAATACCTGCCACGGTTTTGTTTGATTCTGGAGCTTCTCACTCGTTCATTTCGAAGAGTTTTGTTTTGCAACATGGTTTTCCAATACTTCCTTTGGAAAAATCTATGATCATCAAGTCACCCGGGAATAAGCAGATCACTCAGAGTTACTACCAAGGAGTGATTATTGAATTCGAAGGACTAAAGTTTCAGGCTAATCTCATCGTGTTGGAAAATAAAGGACTGGATGTTATCCTAGGGATGGATTGGTTGACCACCAACAAGGGATTTATTGACTGTTTCAATCGGACTGTAATCCTCACTCACCATCACGGCAGGACAATAAAGGTTACAGCTCAAGAGAGACCACGGTCACGGCAACCAAAGTTGAACAAAGTGGACATTTCAGAATTGAGAAAAGTTCCAGTGGTGTGCGAGTTTCCAGACGTATTTCCTGAAGAACTACCAGGCATGCCACCAGACCGAGAGATAGAGTTCAGCATTGAACTAGCACCTGGCACCACTCCCATCTATAAGAAACCTTATAGAATGGCACCCTCAGAGTTGGTAGAATTGAAAAAGCAAATAAAGGAATTACTGGACAAAGGATTTATTCGAGCCAGCTCCTCACCATGGGGTTCACCAGTGTTATTCGCCAAGAAAAAGGATGGGACACTGAGGTTGTGTATAGACTATCGAGCTCTCAATATGGTCACCATCAAAAACAAATATCCGATGCCACGGATAAATGATTTGTTTGACCAGCTCGCGCAAGCCAAGGTGTTCTCAAAAATTGATTTCAGATCGGGATATCATCAATTGAAAGTACGGACAGAAGATATCCCTAAGACATCATTCACCTCCAGATACGGATTATATGAGTTCACAGTAATGCCGTTTGGACTGACGAACGTCCCCGCATATTTCGTCCACCTCATGAACAAAGTGTTTATGAAATTCATGGACAAATTTGTTGTGGTGTTCATTGACGATATTCTGGTATATTCAAGGACACCAGAAGAGCATGCTGAACATCTCAGAATTGTTTTGGGAGAATTAAGGAAACATCAATTGTACGCCAAATTTAGCAACTGTGAATTTTGGCTAAGGCAAGTTGGTTTCCTAGGCCATATATTAACCCAAGAAGGCGTGGCCGTAGACCCAGAAAAAGTCAAAGCCATACTTGACTGGAAACCACCAGCCAACGTGACAGATGTGCGGAGTTTCCTGGGAATGGCCGGATATTACAGAAGATTTATTGAAGGATTCTCCACTGTGGCAAAACCAATGACACAGTTGCTCAAGAAAGACAAGAAGTTTGTATGGACGGAAGCGTGCGAGAAAAGCTTCCAAGAACTCAAGAAGAAACTAACAACAGCACCAGTTTTGATCGTGCCAGACATACACAAGAGTTTTGAAGTGTATTGTGACGCATCCCGGAAGGGCCTCGGGTGCGTGCTGATGCAGGATGGCAAAGTTGTCGCGTATGCTTCCAGGCAACTACGGAAGCATGAGGAAAATTATCCAACTCATGACTTGGAGCTAGCAGCGGTCATCCATGCACTCAAGGAGTGGAGGCACTTTCTGTTGGGAAATCGTTGTGAAATATATACGGACCATAAGAGCCTTAAATATATTTTCACACAACCAGAGCTAAATTTACGCCAACGACGCTGGTTGGAATTGGTCAAGGACTATGATGTCGGCATTCACTACCATCCAGGGAAAGCAAATGTAGTGGCAGATGCTCTTAGTCGGAACCCCAGCCCGGGCAACGACAGTCCACAGAACTTGAGGCCTGAGTTTCAGCAGGAGTTCGCTAGACTCAACATGGTGTTAGTCTCTGAAGGCAATGTATCAAATCTGGAGATACAACCCACCCTAATGGAACAAATTAAGAAGGCTCAGCATGGACATCCCAACATCGAAGGTATAAAAAGGAAGATGAGCCTTGGCAAGGCTTCAGAGTTCGTCACAGACAATGAAGGAATATTATGGCACGGGGACAGACTTTGCGTACCAAACATTGAGGAACTCAAGCAACAAATCCTAACCGAAAGCCACACCGCTCCATACTCGATCCACCCTGGAGGAACCAAAATGTACAAAGACATTCAGGAAAGATTTTGGTGGCACGGTATGAAAAGGGATATAGCCGCATTTATTGCTTGTTGCGATTCATGTCAGCGCATTAAAGCCGAGCATCAAAAGCCAACAGGGCTACTCCAGCCAAACAGGATACCTGAGTGGAAATGGGATGAAATTGGAATGGACTTCATCGTCAGACTACCTCGATCGCAACGCGGAAATGATGCCATATGGGTCATCACAGATAGGCTAACCAAGGTAGCACATTTCATTCCCGTGAAGACGACCTACTCCACTCAAAGGCTTGCTAAGCTTTACCTCTCCCGTATAGTTTGTTTGCATGGAGTCCCAAAGACTATAATATCCGACCGAGGCACTCAATTTGTCTCTAAATTCTGGGATCACTTACAACAAGCTCTGGGCACGCAACTAGCATTCAGTACAGCGTACCACCCTCACACTGGTGGACAAACAGAACGCATAAACCAAATCCTAGAGGACATGCTGAGAGCCTGTGTGCTCACCTATGGATCTAGTTGGGAAGAAAGTTTGCCATATGCCGAGTTTGCTTACAACAACAGTTACCAGGCCAGCCTACAAATGGCACCTTTTGAAGCATTGTACGGACGGAGGTGTCGTACCCCACTAAATTGGTCAGAAACAGGTGACAGTCGTATCTTCGGCCCAGACATGCTCAAGGAAGCCGAGGAGAATGTTAAACAGATCAAGGACAGACTCAAGACAGCTCAAAGCCGACAAAAGAGCTATTACGATCAAAAACATCGTGAGGTCAGCTTTGAACCCGGTGATTACGTATACCTCCGAGTGTCTCCTATGAGGGGCCTGCAACGGTTCAAAATTAAGGGGAAGCTAGCCCCGAGATTTATTGGACCCTTCTGTATAGTTGCACGAAGAGGCACAGTAGCCTACCAGATAGACCTACCCAAAGAGCTGTCAGACGTCCACGACGTGTTCCACATCTCACAATTGAGGAAATGTGTGAGCAACCCGGAGAAGCATGTATCCCATGAGAGCATTGATGTGCAACCAGACCTCACCTACAGAGAGCGGCCAGTGAAGATATTGGAAGAGTCTAAAAGGAGGACCCGTCAGAAAACGATAAAAAATTTCAAGGTTCAGTGGAGCAATCACACCGAGGATGAAGCTACATGGGAAAGAGAAGATTTTCTTCGGGCAGAATACCCACATCTATTTGAGGATCAGCTGAAATCTCGGGGACGAGATTTTTCCTAAGGGGGTAGGTGTTGTGACACCCAAAATTTTTATTTTGGCTTTATCAAAATCTTTTATTTGATTTGAGGAGGGTATTTAAATTTTCTTCTAAAGAACTCTCCCTCTCAAAAATTTCCTTTTTTTATGACAAATGTTTTGTTGGTTTCATCCTAGACTTGATTGTTGGTCTTGGAGGTTTTCATCTCAGGTTGGCTCAAATGTTTTTCATTTGGAAAAATATATTTAAAAATCTTTTAAATAGCCCTATGGCATTTGGAGTGATCTTTTCCCCTTTCAAAAATCCCCCTTGCCATGACCTAAGAGGAAATCCCCTCCCAAAAGCCTTTCCCCATCTTTGGATCAAGATATACTTCAAATCCAGCAGTTTGAACCTCCCCATAAATTTTTCTCCCATTTAATTCTTATCAAAAATAATTTCTGCCCTCTACTTTGGCTCTTGGAGATTTACAAAGGAGCTACCCTTTCTACTTTGAGTTTTGCCTCCAAACCAATTTCCCTAGCTAGTCCTTAGAGCCCTCAACCAAGATCCATGAAGATCCACTGGTCTCCAGTTCAAATATTTCAAATTGTGCTTGCTGCAAGTTTGGACCATATTTGCCAAATTTGATGAAATTCAATTGTTTTCTCCTCCTAAAAATCTAAGAAAATTCAGGCAGCCTCTGGATACATTGAGAGGTCACCTCACCAAGTCCCAGCTCCAGAAAAAAAAATTCTTCATGCCAAATCATTTCGTCGAACACCTGCAGAGCACTGTCACTGTCAAGTTCAGATATTCAGTAAACAGTTTCAGTAAACCACTGTCGTTTTCTTCAGAGCTCGTTCTCGATCTCGCCAGTACCACGGTGGCGCCTTGCTCCCTGTTCCCTCCTTCTTATCCCTGCGCCGCACGATCGCCTGGAAGTTTGCGGGCGTCGGCGACGAGCAGGAGGAGGTGCGCCACCCCATGAGCGACGGCAGCAGCGGCTTTGCGGCTGCCAGAGAGAGGCGCAGCGTTGGACGGCGCCGTCCAGCGCCGCCCAAGCCACCGGAGGCCGCCGCGTGGCCACCCACTCACCCGTGCACGCTGCAGTCAGTCGTCGTGAACTGGTAGGCGCGGAGCGCGCTCTCTGCCGCCGCCGTGCCCGTACGGCCGCCCCGTCGAGGATCGGCGCATTACGCCAAGCCCGACCGAGGTTTAGCGGGGGAACGGCACCAGTGATCCTCCCTGATGGTGCCTAGCCGCTTAAACCCCCTGCCCAACCTCTGCCTCGCCGTAATCGCTCGCCGGAGCTACCCCGTTCGCGGCCACCCCCTCGGATCGCCTATAAAAGGAGGTCCCGAGCTTGAACTCGAACCCACACCACCTCTACGCACCACCCATACCACGCCAAGCCACTGGGCAGCCCCCAAGGGAGCCTTCTTCCCCAACTCCGGCCGCCTCGACCCGCCACGGGACCCAGCTCAATTCACCCCCGTGCGTGCACCCCTACCCCTCAGCTCTTGCCAGTAGCCTCCTAGTACATCCACTCTTCTGACCCGCGCTTCAATTTGGAGTTTGCAGCACCCACCGGAGTACTCCACCATCGCCCGAACCACCGTCCGCCGGAGAAAGTGTCGCCGTCGACGTGGTGCTCTCCGACGACCAAGTCCACCACCCACCGACGCGGAAGAACACCCTGAACCTCTTGGTACCCTCCGATCTCCCTGCCTCGCCGTGGTTCAACGCCGGCGACCACCGCAGCCTTCGGGCGCCGGCGAGCTCCTTTGGAGTTTTTAAACCTGACGGGTGGGACCCCCCCGTCAGCCTCTCTTCTTTCACCCCCTCGAACCGTTTTCTGATGGCGCCTTCGGGCAAATGCGCTTTCCCTTTGGGCTGGCGCATTTCTTTCCGAACCGTTTTCTGGTTTTTCAAACAAGTCCCTGGTTCTTTTCTGTTTCATCACAGATCAGTCCCTGGACATAAAACCCTTATAACTTTTTAATAAAAGATGATTTTTGATTGATTCTTTTTCTGACAGTCTTGTATTTTTGTCTAGTTTTGTATAGTATTTATTTGGAAAAAATTGGAACAATTTTTATTCACACAACGATTTTCACGTTAGTATACGGTTTCGTTATGCCGTAGGTTCCGGAGGAGGTGACGGAGCCGCGAACTTCGCCGAGCTAGACTCCGACTTCTCCGAACGAGGCAAGCATGTTTGAACCTTTGATATGATAGGTGTTTTGCATGTTTGCTTGAATGGTTTGTGCATGGCATGTGAGCATCGGTGAGTATTGAGTTGCATGCAAGGCAACTAGCCCTGTGTCCCGAAGTTACTGTGATCTCTGATGAGAGATGGCCTAGTCATGTGGTGACATGAAAGGCAGTAAGGTGGTATTGTTGTAGCATGCCAGCCTTACGTCATCCGATAAACTCCGACGTTAACGTGGACCGAGTCACGTTATCGTTCTTCCCCTTTCGTGCTGCCACATGTTTTCTGCAAAGAATACGGTTTAGTAAGTTGTTAACCTCTTTCCTTGTACACACCAAATATAGGGGCCGGGATGAGGGTTCCATGGCCCTGGATTAAAGCCAGTCATCCGGTCAGGGGGCATGGGTGTTTCCGGTTGGGACCGAGAGGGGGGCACCCCTTAGAGCGCGCGTATATAAATTTGATCCCATGCTACGCGAGGTTGTAGCCTCTCCGTCTCAAAGTTTTTCTAGAACGTTGCCGAAGGTGATTCCTGGCATCGGAATGTTGAATGGGTGTGTACTGGTTAGATGTGTTTCTCCTAAAACACCGTAAACGGAACTAGTCCCTTGTGACTACTGAAATCCGTTATCTGTGGTTAAGAGTACAAACTCTGCAGAGTCAAATCCTTCCGAGTCATCGTGTCCATGGTCAAGGACCATGGCCAGTATATCCATATCTATGTCAGTCCTCGTGGTAAATCCCCGGTGAACAAGCTTGAGTAGTATACCCGTTGAATTGTTATTCCTGTGGATGGACTAACCTTTTGTTTATCTCGTACTTGAATATTCCCTTGAAATGAATTAAATTCATGAGCTACTGAAATATTAAGTTATGAAATATAAGCCCTTTATGTGATGTCGCTTAGACGTCCGACTGTGGCACTCCTGTCATTTACTTTCAATATAAGCCCTTTATGTGATGTCGCTCAGACGTCCGACTGTGGCACTCTTGTCATTTACTTTCAATATAAGCCCTTTATGTGATGTCGCTCAGACGTCCGACTGTGGCACGCCCGTTATTTACTTTCAATATAAGCCCTTTATGTGATGTCGCTCAGACGTCCGACTGTGGCACGCCCGTTATTTACTTTTGATATAAGCCCTTTATGTGATGTCGCTTCAGACGTCCGACTGTGGCACGCACTGTTATTTATTTTTTCCAATATAAGCCCTTTATGTGGTGTCGCCCTGACGCCCGACTGCGGCATTGTTATTTCATTTGTATCCTTTCGAGGAGTCATTCAGACACTCGATTGGCCTTCAGTATTACTTTGGGATTTCGGGAGGACTACCGCCCGACTTCCCTTTTATTTCCCATGCATTGCCATCTCGTTGTTTGAGTGCGCTCTATTAATCTGTTCATATGCATCATGTTTACATTTGTTATATCTTATGTCCGAACTGTCTTGCGAGTACTTTCATAGTACTCACCTGGCTTGTTGATTTGGCCAGATGTTGACGAAGGCGATCTCATGGATGAAGAGTTTGATAGTGAGTCCGGCGCCTAGAGGAATCCCAGTCAGTCCCGTGCGATCCTGGATATTGGTCACTTGTATTATATACGCTTCCGCCACCCACAATAAGTATCCTCGAGCCTCACTCCGACGCTCGAAGAGCTGTTAGATTCAGGAGTCATGTCACCCACTTCACTGTGACATATCCACCACCGCTTTTATTGTGAGTTAGTAGTTATGCCACCCTATACGCCTTTAAGTATTATTGGCGTGCTTGTAATAAATTGTTGAGCAGTCTCCGCTCAACCTTGTATTATATTTAGTACTCATGGTTTCTCTTCTGTGATCAAGATATTGTCTACCAGTGAGAAGGATTCTTCTCTATTGGTCCATAAAAGGGATCGGTTTCTCAATAAATATTTTTATTGGAAAACCGGTCGTGACACCAAGGTGACAGAAATCATGTGTTCACAAATGCTCTGTTTCCCATGTGCATTCCTATCCTATTCCGGTGTTTTTCCTCCTATCCCTGCATTTTTAGAATCATGCAAGCCAAATGAGCCCTTACAGAAATACTTCAGTTACAGGTAGGTGTCGAAGAAAACTTTGTGTGGTTTGTCCTGCTCCTGCCGCGACGTCGTCCACCTCACCTGAGCTGCTCCATCGACAGAAGCATCCACCAAACCAGACATCACGACTCCTGACCGTCTTTCGCCGCCTCAGATCTCCTTCCCTGCCGCCAGCACCCACCGCAACGGCATCACCGTCATCGACTCAGCGGATGAACCTGAGGAGTACACGGGTCCACCAGAGAGGTCGCACTCTTTTGTTTCTGCTTATGTTATGCATTGCTTAATATTACCTGCTACTTTATTGTCCTGTTCACCTCTTAGACTCCAAGTCAGGTCCAAACTAATGTTCAAACTTGAGTTCTAAATTAGTTGTGGGGCACATATCGAGGCAAAAATGAATAGTATCTCTGTCTAATATCTGGTTCACCTAGGGTATGCCTATGTTGTTCATCTTGGGTGGGAAACAAATAGTAAAGCAATCATCATCTGTTTTTAATTAAATTAAAGCAATCATCAGCCTGCTATCATTATTTTTGGATCCATCACTGGTTGTTACCATTACTCTAGATTTCTGCATGCTCTCCTTACATAATCTCACTATATTTTTTTGTATGCATGTCAGATATTGTACACAGTCATGCTGAACATGTAGAGAAAAAGAGAAGAGTTTTGCATGGCAATACAATATCATGCAGACATTGCTCCAGGGTGGGTTCAATGCCAAACCCTCCCCCCCCCCTCTCCAGATTGTAATCCAGAGGAAGATATCTGTTCTGAGGCGGATTCAGACGCAGCTGACTCCTATTTACCCCCCAAGGTGTTTGCTCTAACTTGGCATGATGATGTTAGTCATATCATGCATATGTTGCCTTGCAGTGCCTACTTTCGACGTCATATATGTCATCTGCTTAGTTTAGACATGTTCTATAATGCCACCTATTTAGTTTCAATATCATATATGGGAATTATGCAGTCTCATGTCTTTTAGCCAGTCATAATATATGTGAAATGTGCAATGCCATCCTGTTTAACCAGGCATCATATATTTGAATGATATCTAGCCCATCCTTTTCTTCATTAAATTTCCATTTGTCGACAATGTTTGTACATTAAACTACTCTTCCTGTGAATCGGCCATTTGAGTGGGTGATGGAAAAATCTGGAATGAAAACAAGGCCTTCAGAGCAGACAGTGCTACCTGTCGAAGCAGGTCTCTTGCTGGGTCCCAATAGCTCCTCAGAGATGGATTCAGAGACAGATGATCAGCCCTATTCCCCCACCGAGGTGTATGCTCTAACTTGGCACGGTTCTACTGCTCATATCATGCATATGGTGTCTTGCATTGCATAGTTTAGACATCATATACACAATATTCAACACCATGTTCTTAGTTCAGACATCATATATGCGAATGCCCTCCGCTTAGCATATAAATCACATATGTGAATTAAATCATGCGATCCTGGTTACTTAGATAACATGTATGTGAATTATGTCATGCAACCTTGTTTAGTTAGTCATCATATCTTTGAATTATGTTATGCTATGCTATCCAGTTTAGATAGACATCATATATGTGAAATTATGTCATGCTATCCGTTTTAGTTAAACAATATACATGTCAATTATTTAATGCCCTCTTTTTTCCACACTGTCTATTACATCTGTCTCTCATACAATGTTTGTACATTCAATTATGTTTCTTGTTTATCAGCCATTTGAATTGGAGCGGGTGATGGCAGTATCTAGTGGAGTAAAAACATGGTCTTCAAATAAAACAGTGCTACCTCTTGGTGGAGATAGCACCCCGGTTGTACATGCACGAGAACCAACCCTACCACACATAACCCAGACTCTCGTAGATTTTACCCCTACTGTGATGGACAGAGAACCAGCTTCACCCAATCTAACCCCAACCCTAGCAGATAGTAACCCAGTTCCTGTTGACACAGCACCATCTCCACCACAGAGCTCCCAAACAAGAGCAGTTAGTAAGGCAACTCCAGTGCCCAAAGCGCCAGTACTACCACGGCGAACCCCAACTCCACCAGTTAGTACACCTATTCCCGTGGAGGAAGCACAACCAGCCATTCATAGTTTAGCATCTATCGCATTTGATGTTGTTAGATCCTATGTGCGTATCTTCCCATCATGGAAATATTATACTGAAGATGAAGGAAAATGCCAGTTGCAGGTGTTTGTCCAGGAGTTATGTGTAAGTAATGTTATTCATGGCAATTACTTTGCTTTGTCCCATACATTCTACCTCCATGATGGTTATAATACAACAAATTTTCCCATTTTTCTCTATAGAGAAGGACCGATTTGGAAACTCAGGATGAGGTAACCTGTGCTAATACCTCTGCTATCTTCAAGAATGCTTGGTAGCAGTATCGGAATTACGTGAAGAAAACGTACTTCACTGGCAAAGAAACTCATCAAATTCCCTTACGTTCTCCTGAGACACATTTACTGGATGATGACTGGGAACGCCTTGTTCTTTACTGGTCCCGAACCAAGAATGTGGTAAGGTCTATGAGCTCATTTTATTTTAAGTACTATATGCTTGCGTCTTACTGTACTCTGTTCATGTAGAACAAGTGCTTAAACCTGAAGAACAACTGTTCTCATTTAAGATTCCATTGCTATCGTGCATACTGCTTTGCTCTTGTATCACTGTATTTACTCATACAAACTTATTTTAAATTGAACTATCCAATGGAAACTCCAATGGCACAACAGGTATGTTTATGCATGTTTCTTTAACAGGTTTGCTCTTATAAATAGCTCCGTTGATTTCAATTTCAATTGTGTATACAGTTGACTTCTCATATCATGCACATTACTAGCATCATAACAGGGCCAATAGTGTTGTTGTACATGTAGACCCGTGGTACCCATCTGAAATCTTGTTGTGCCGTTTAGTTTCCCATGCTTTGTATTCTTTTAGTGCTACTTTCTCTTGAACTGATATGATTTGAACCGTGTCTCTATTTTGATTTGGCAAGACAATGCAGTAACCATAGGACATAGATATATGTTTGTTTGATGCTTTTATAATGTACTACTTGGCAATAGAAGACTTGGTAGTTTAATCTTGTCCACCTTACTAATGAACTGGTTCACCGAAATGAGTTTCATATACTAGTACATGCTAAACCTGTTATGTGTCTGCTTGTTTCTTCTTTGAGAATGCTGACAGAATATTGGGGAAGAGTGCCTTATTAAGCAATGATAAAGGAAGTAATGCAGATAAGGTTCAGGATCGTGAGACATCCTTGTTGGTCTCCAACAAAGCTGATAAAACAGCTAAGGAAAACTATCTTGAAGACAGTGAGGCAACCCCAAAGTCCTGTCTTGGTTTACTGTTCGAGTTACTGGCCACTACCGCTTGCACAAGCTATTCAAACTCACTGTCTGAATCAGTTCGGTTTCTTGAGTATCAACTACAAGCTGAAAGACATCGATCAGCTGTGCTGCGACAAGAAGCGGAAGGACTGCGGAAGTCCCTGGAGCATTCAGATGCATACTTTCTGGTGCAACAGCAAACGTTGGAGGATTTTAGCGCCAAACAGGACAAAGCTAATAAGCTTGCTAAGCTTATTGCGAGCATGGTGGATACCCAGGATAACGTTTCTTGAGCTCTTCTGAAGTTGTTTCAGTTATGGACTTGTTTTGCTGCTGCGTTTATTTGCACTGGTGGCCAATTTTGACGGCCAGTGTATGTAATATGCTGCTTTGTTCCCTATATTTGCACTGGTGGCGAACTTTGATGCCCAGTGGATGTAATATGTGTAATAGCTGTAATAGGCTAGCGTTAGTTGCTTGCTTATTTACTTCCTTATTGTCTTGTTTAGTTGTTTGCTTGTAGTCACTCCAGTTCTTTTTTCGCGTTTTTTTAGTGGCCACAATAACCTAGTTTTGGTAACTAGGCCACAATAATCATGGCAACACACGGACTATTGTAACCATGGGCCTCCTGCGGGCCGTAGGATCCGTGAGCCTTCTACGGGCCGTAGGATCCATGGGCCTTTTACGGGCCGTAGGATCCATGGACTTTCTACGGGCCGTATGATCCATGGGCCTTCTACGGGCCGTAGGATCCATTGGTCTTCTACGGACCGTAGGATCCATGGGCCTTCTATGGGGCATATAATCATTTCGCCAAACATGGGCCATACTATTCGTGGACCATAACGGGTCGTTAATAGGCCATATTTGATAACGCTATGAAAACAGCCCAACGGGTTAATGGGCCACAAATGGGCCGAATGTAACCACGGGCTGTATTTGGCCCACAAACGGAACAGGCGAGTAACGGACCGTATCTAACCGAATTCTAGAAATGGTCCCAAGAATAAATGGGCCCTTAGAAGGACAAAAGTTAACATGGGCTGGAAACGGCCGACGGAATAATGGGTCGTTAATGGGTATAAAGCGATACACTATTCATTATGGGCCAGTTTCATCTCGGGCCTTTAATGGGCCGAGAGTTACAAAGGGCCTCATATGGGCCGAAAGACATCATGGGCCATACATGGGCCGGAAGTTACAACGGGCTGGAATCATATTGGACGTCCCAGATGAAGCTACTGGGCTTAATTCCGATAGGCCGTAACGGGCCGGTAGTAAGCGGGTCGTAAATGGGCTATATTTGAACAGGCCGTTAACAGGCTTTTCGTGGGCCGGCCCGTTACCTTTTGACCAAGTCAAACGGGTCGGCCTTCTCACCGGAATGGGCCTCTGTTGGGCCGTGCCACGTGTCGACGTATCATAGGCGCCTCCTGTCCAATGAGTGGATGACATCTGTCCGAAAGTTGAGCCGACACGTGTTTCCTTCGGCCAATGGGAATTTTCTGCACATCTTCAGGGGGAGTTCTTCTATATCTTGCAATCAAATTCCTCAATATCAGTATTTACACTTCATATGTTTATCCCCGTTGAAAACTTAACCTATATTGTCATCAATCACCAAAAAGGGGGAGATTGTAAGTGCATCTAGTGCCCCTTAGTGATTTTGGTGTATTGAAGATTATAGGTTAAGGGATTAATGTGTTTATGAGTGTACACAGGTCCATAAGCTATGAGGAGTTTGATATTTACAGAGAAAGTCGACCCCTAAAAATGAAGTTCTTCGACTGAAGACTTTGGATTTCTGAAGACTTTCTGAAGACTTTGAAAGTGAAGAAATTGGTGTGACCTTGAAGACTTGGTATTCGTTTGAGGAACATGAAGCGTGAAGACTTTTGTTTTCGTAGTTTCATTTTCTCTTTCTTGAGTCATAGGAAACACTGTTAAAGGGGGTCAAGGAAATACTAAGGAAAAATTTCCATGTGATGCTCAACTCAAAATCCTACACCTACCAATCCCTTCGAGTGAAGCCATTGGAAATCTCATACAGTTCAGTCATATTCTTCAGTGACAGAGATGAAGTTCTTCTGGTCTCTGAGGAATTTGTTCTGACTGAGGAGTTAGGAATTCGCCAGTGCGGATTGCCTACACAGTGAGGAACATGATAGCCTTGAGGAATTTGATACTCAAATTTCCGACCGTTGCTGTGCTATGCGCCAGCTGTTCCAAGATATCTACCCACCTGACGGTCGTATCATTGAAGGGCATTTATGTCTTATCATGTCGGGCTGCTCCCTAGGCTATAAATAGCCGCCCCCTACAACCACTAGCTGGTTGGCTGCTCCGAGAGAAACTGACACTTGTCAATTGAGAGCATCCCATCCTCCGAGGACTTTGAGCGAAAATCATCAAGTGAGGAAAACCCAAACCCAAACACCTACAAACCCAAAGTGATTGAGCATCACTGAAGAGATTGATCCTGCGTGGATCCGACGCTTGTTACCTTTGAAGACTGTGCTTCTTCCAGACGGTTAGGCGTCATGGTCTAGAGCATCCAAGAGGAAATTGTGGATCGCCGAGTGACCGAGTTTGTGAAGGTTTGGATGTCACCTGAAGACTTACCACGAGTGATTGGACGAGGTCTGTGTGACCTTAGTTTAAGGAGAATACGGTGAGGACTGTGTGTCCGGGACTGTGTGTCCTCGGGTTTAAGTACCTAGCCGCTCCAACTAGACGTACAACTGAGACAGCAGTTGGAACTGGTCTACCAAATCATTGTCTTCACCAAGCTTACTGGTTCTATTTCCTCAACTCTTTCATTTCCTCATTACTGTGTTGTGCACTTGTTCATATCTATGTTTGAAGACTTTGACTGAAGACTTTCTCAATTTCCTCAGTTCAATTTCGTCAATCTGTTTGTCTTCATCCTGTGTTATCCTGTGTTTACCTTTCTGTACTCTGTGCTTGTCTTCATTTCATCATGATGACTATGCTTGTATTCTGCTATGCATACTTTTGAGTACTTATTCCGCTGCAAGTAGTTCTTCGCTAAGGAATTTTCTCACCCGCAAATTCCTCAGTGAAGAATTCATAAAAATCGCCTATTCACCCCCCCCTCTAGTCGATATAACGCACTTCCAACGTACAGCGGCCAGGGTGCAAGAAAGTAAATACGACCACGTACGTACATACGGGCGGGGTCTCGAACGCCTACTCACGCATATGTACGGCCAGGGCTCGTGTACATTGCTGGGTCGGAACGGAGAAACTGCGTCGTCGTCGTGTTCATCGGGAGGCAGCCGGCTGGGTTGGGACGGAATGCGTGCTGTTCATCGGGAGCCAACCGGCCTGTACGGAACAACCGATGGAAACGAGGCCTGGCGTACCACAGAATGGAGGAAACGGCCTTGTGTTCGACCGGCCACGGTCGAAACGGGATCCTGTCATCGGGAGGGGTCTGGCGTACCACAAAACGGAGGAAACGGACTTCCCTTGGACCTCCTACAGTCGAAACAGGATCATGTTGATCGGGAGGGGTGTGGCGTACCGCAAAACAGAGGAAACGGACTTGTGTTGGAGCGCTACGGTCGAAACAGGGGTCCTGTTCATCGTGAGGGGTGTGGCGTACCGCAAAACGGGACTCCACGGGATACTGTTCATCTCCACCGTCGACCTCCTCCACCCTTCACGGGCTAGTGTTCATCCACCGTTGACCTCCTCCAGCCTCCACCTGCGACTGTTCATCCACGGGCTCCTGTTCATCCAGCCTCCAATGCGCGCTCCTCCACCGGTTACTGTTCAACCAGCCCTCTCCACGGGGGGTCCTGTTCAACCACCCCTCCACGGGCTACTGTTCATCTAGCCCTCCACCGGCTACTGTTCAACCAGCCCTCCACCGGCTACTGTTCAACCTTCCCTCCACGGGGTCCTGTTCATCCAGCCCTCCACGGGGTCCTGTTCATCCACGCCCAACCGGCTCGATCGATCGGGGTCCTGTTCATCCAGCGGCAACACCAC
>NC_057799.1:26448589-26458997 GCF_018294505.1 Triticum aestivum
ATGAGGCAGCAGGTTCGATCGGCTTCAGTTAGCAGCAGTAGCAAACGAAGGAATCGCTCGATTGGGTTCAGTTAACAGCCATCAATCGATCGCTCGGGTTCAGTAACGCGTAGCCTGCAGTGCAATCGCTCGGGTTCAGTTAGGCGAACGCCTCGCTCGGGTTCAGTTAGAGCCCAACGCCTCGCACCCACGCGCGTACGTGTACAAGAGAAACGCGCATCGCTCGGCCCCCGACCACCCACCGTAACCGGGAACTCCCCGATATTTTCCTCGCCCTCGCTTCTACCACGGTTTTTTTCGTCATGGACGGCCCAAAGAATGTCATGCAGCTGCGTCTCCGGCCCGCCCAGGACGAAAAGCCCATTTTATGTCATGATTTTTTGTCATAGAAGTAGGAGCCATCACATCTATGATGATACCGGGTTTTGTCATAATTATCATCATAGAAGTGTCATAAGCATGACAAAAAAAATTCGTTCGGCCCAAAATGTCACGGATGTGTCTTTTTTTTGTAGTGAAGAGAGGGTAGAACAAGAAGAGAACACCAAAATGGACGCCCCAGGCAAGGCATGCCTAGCTAGCAGACCAAGGACAACACCACGAGTGACACAAGTAGATGAGGGGGGTCGTCGAAGGATCACAATACCAAGACTTGGCAAGCGGCCTAACGCAACGCACCGGCGTGCGTACCAAACACCACGGCGCAACAGAGGAGCGTCCACAACCAACGAGTAGCAGGCACTAACCTTGACTGGTTGGGGAGGCATCTTGCAGCATCATTGAGCAAAGATTAACCAAGATAACACCAAGAGCGCGAAGCTCGCAGCACCACAACGGCAGCCACGGGAGGTCTTGAGCAAGCACAGCAACAAGGGCGACACTGACACCACCATATCACGGTCGGCCCATCCGGACACATCACCATCCCGTAGTAAGCACCACCCACATATCAACCAAGCAGACCCCAAGATGATGGCTTCAAGAAGGGTCGCGACACCATTGCGCCGCAATGATCTACACCAGGAGGACCTAGGCTAGGGGTTCCCCCGGGGTCTCAACTTCCATCTTCGTCTGACCAAGCAAGAAGAGCCTTGAACGTTGGCCGTCTGGTCACCACCCAACAACACCCCGCAGAGGGGTGAGGTGTTGTACATGAACGAGGTGGTCCAGAGAGGATCACACCCCGCTAACCCGGCTTCGGAAGGAAGAATCGATACCACTCGAAGGAGTGGCCGAGCCTAGATGACGCAGATAGTGCAACACCTCCTTGCACCCCTGCAGCAAGCATCCATCAATCTTACCAACCCAGTGCGACTCCGAGATTATGCCTTCAGAAAGGGACGCGATGCATGTTGCAACGCCATCATCCGAACCAGGGGGACCTGGACTAGGGATTTCCCCCGGAGTCGAAGAGGAGGGACAGCAGGCTCACAGTGACACCTCCAAGGAGGATTATGGCGCCCACAGGCGTTGCCATCGCCAACTTCGAACGGAGCAGGGGTTACCCACCGATTTGCCACGACGCCCTCCCACTCCACTGCGGTTGATAACCATGAAATCCAGCACACTTGTAGGTCTGCACCATCACAACGCCAAACAGCACACCACCACCACCACCAGCCGGGACGACCGCGGCCAGAACACCACCACCGTCGCCGGCCGTGGACCCACACGACCCAGATCTGGGCGCCCAGAGCAGCCATCAACACATAGCCAGGAGCCTCCCATGACCACCATGCTAGGAGATGCGGTGTCAAGCAGCCGGGAGGTGCCGCTCACAGCCACGGCCGCCGACAAAGAACCGGGCCACCGCCCCCCACGCACCGGCCAAGATCAGGCCTGCACCTTCGCCATGCAACCGCAGGCCAACAGTCGCAGCCCCAGCTCCACCTTGCGCCACGGACGATGCCCCGAGCCGCCACCTCCGCGCCAAAGGAGAAGCCGCCGCCACCCGCCCGCCTCCGAGTTGCCAGATCCAGCACGCCATGACGCCCTCCTCTGACAACGAAAACGGCCGCGGGAAATAGTAGATGCGCCCCGCCGCCACCTTCCCTGGGGCGCGCGGCCTTTGCCGGAGCCCCTCGAGTGGTGGCGAGACATGGGGTGGGAGGAGGACCGTGGCGACGCGATGGAGGCGTCCCCCGTGTCGCCAAAGGAGGGGCGGCGCCCAGACGATGATAATAATTCTCTCATGATATACATGACCATCAGAGCCATGAGCCAAAAGATATAACCATCAAAACCATGAGCCGAAAGATGTTTGTAATATTTCTTTCCCCAGCCATTTGTGGTACTTGTGACCAAGGAACTATATTGGTTCCATACGGTGCTTTTGGCTGTGTTTGGTCTGTAGTATGTCACCCAGAAGGATAGAATAGAGCCTGATTGTGTTGATCTCGTGTTCCTTGGTCTGACAGTGGTTGCTGCAGCTGTTTGTTGGATAAGGTGGCGAGATCATTAACGATGCTTATATTCTACTAAGACTATGTGAGATTCCTAAAAAAACCAGCTCTTTACTTCCTTGCTACTCCCTCCATGTACTAACAAGGCCACCTCGTGTTTTTATGTCTAAATAGTAGTGTAACCCACGCAAATGCGCGGCTAGATCTTTTTTTTTTTTTGAGATGAGGCTAGATCTTATCTATGAGTATAAAGATATCCCCTCTGATTTTGACTCGCTCTTGGGCGCATTATTTCAATGACTTTCTACTTTATGGATTTGTTTGGATAAAATTATAAATAATACGATCACAGAAAATAATCCATGAGGAAAATGAAATGTACATTTTATTTGGACAATTGAAATAATCTATGGTAACGCTAAAGTCAGAGTTGTTTGAAAGCACCCATTCTTGTCGGTGTATGCATTTATGTTTCGTCGCCAATATGTCGTTAGATAACTAAAGCATGAACAAAATTCCAATGCTTTCAAAATATCTCCTCGAGAATTTTCCACCCAGGATTATATTAGTTTAAACCTTGTGTTCCTTTCATCCACTGCCACATCATTTGTGATATTAATTAGAGATTGCCTTTTTAGATTCGTGTGTTCTTCATGTATCTCAATGCTTTACACAGGATCATCTTTCCCAAATGTATGTGGAAATACAAAAAAAGTTCATGAATTTTTTTTAAAAAATCATTAAATTTGGAAAATATTATCGGATTCAAAATTTGTTCATCTATTCAAAAAAATGTTCGATGAGTTTAAATTTTCTTCATCAAATACAAAAAAAGTTTCATCAAAATTCAAAAAGTGTTCATCAAAAATTAAATTTTGTTCATCAAAATCAATTTTTTTTTACAAATTTTGAACATTTTTAAAATTTGTGAACAATTGTTTTGCATTTAGTGAACATTTTTCGAAATTCTCAGCTTTTTTAAAATTCCAATCTAATTTAAAGAAGCAATCTAAAACAGAAAAGAAAACAAAAAATAAAAAGAAGAGAAAAAAAGGAGCCACGCCCCACACCTGGGCCGGCGCAAGGTCGCCCCTGGGAGCGAGGGGCTGCGCGCAGGTTACTACTACTATATGGGAGGTCCCAATATTTTGATAGGCGTCAAGCCATAAAAGGAAATTCACCACGCCTTTTCTACCAACGAATGGACAACAACTAAAATATAAGAATCAATCTCAACAGACTGCTATGTAGAGTTATTGTCAGTGGAAGACGTCGCAGCTGAGGGAAATTGGCTGTATGTTTCTCTCATTTATGTTTTTCAGGGTGGCAGTATGCTTCTGTCAGGTTATACAAGTACCTAACGCTCATTTTATTTGCTGCTCCAAGTACTTGACAGAAGCTCAGTCTCAAAGGCATTTTCCTAAGTATGTCTTTTACAAATAGAATTGACAATGTTGTTTCACCAACAAATGTAGAACTGGAAGACTGGCGTTTGGTACAGCGAGAAATAACCTGAGCAGGCTACTGTTGAGGTTGGTTATTCAGAAATAAAATGAAAGAATTCTTGTGGAAATATTCAGAAGGTAGAATAAAAATGATATGTAGTTCTAGGTAACAATCAAATATATGAATCACAAACAACACTCAAGCATGCTACTATATGTTCTTCTGTGTGAAAGCTTAATTGATTGCACAGAATTAGCTCACACGGAAAGCAAGATAGCAACAACAGAGTACAACTGTATCGCGTGCAACAACCCAAAGGAGTTGGCAAATAAATGCTCAAAGGGTACAAAACATTTCTGGGTTTGATCCCACATCTCATTCTCCTACAAAAGTAGCTCACAAAAAAAAAGATGGCAGCAAAGGAAATACCGTTGATCTTGTACAACAACAGTAACAGAAATGAGAACTTACAAGGAAACAAACAATTTATTAGTAAAATATAATCTGACATCTCATTCCCCTGAGACATTTGAACAAACATGTGATGGATAACCTTACTCTCCAGATGGCAACCTCCTATGAACCTCAATCTCTGACGGGAAGCAAAGCTACCTCAACCCTGCGAGTATTTAATATTGCCAACATATGTAAGATTGCTTGGCAAGGAGTAACTAATGTCCTGCAAAAATAATATAATCTTCTTAAAAAGGCACTGTACACAGCATAGATTGAAGGAACTCATGACAGCAAATTTTAACTACACATGAGTACTAGTTTAGTCAAACACCAACCATTTTCCCAGGAATATTGAAAAAACAAAGGCAAGAACCACCAGCTTTGGAAATGAAATTGTTGAAACTAAATTTAAAAAGAAAAGATAAAGGCATATAGCTATCCGCAAGCAGAATATGAATAAACAGTACAGTCAAGAAAAGGGAAATAAATCACTGGCCTTAGAATGAGAACTTGGTGAACTCTGGTATGAATTTGTAGGACTCTTTGCGTCGTTTTCTTTAGCACAATCTGAGCACAGGAAATTATCTAACTTTTTGGCCTACTCAATGATCATTCCCATACAGGTTGGATGGAACCTGCACACGTTCAAAGGTACAAACTAAATAAACATGTGAATAAAGAAGGTCAACAGTAGCAGAAATACTGAGAAGATGAAAAGAGGGAACGACTCGCTAATTTTACCAACAGTTACCACCATCTTATTAACTTAGTAATCTTCAGAAATGTAAAACATTCTTTTGTGAAAGAACAATAAGCATGCAATGAAGGGAAACATATTACCAATTGAAAGATTTTATCAGCAAGCAAAAGTCTCATTTAAATTTTGAAGCAAGCAGACAAACTCTGAATATATATTAAAGTTTAAAGCAGCCTTTGTTGGGTTGTTAGTGCTTGGAACCTCATTATTAGATCTCTGAAAGAACTTGAAAATAATGTATCCAATAAGCAAAAATATCATATTTGCACTTTACCAGCAGTCATTTTCGATATAGAAAATTAAGCGCCTCTAGAAGATTTTGTAAAAAATATCTATCCACTGGCCAGTGCACTTTGGGATTACAGGGAGCCCATTAGTATCTTATGATCTTACTACCTACAACAAAATACACCAATCCGTAAGAAATTGCAACCAGCATGAAACTGAACCTCAAATATGATACAACAAAATGTAGCAGAGGTGGCTGCAAACACATAACTAGTGGTGTTCTCTTTGACATGGCCTTGCCTCAATGTAGATCTGACCGTGGAAACCTCTTGTGCCTCGCCGGCGATGGTTGTCTGCAGCTTCTACACCACTGAATCTCAGGTCTGCAGCGGGGTAATTTATTAGACCAAATCTCATAGAAGAAAACAAATAATTCATTTATAGATCCCGCTGACTAGATCTCATTGATCAATATGAAAAATATAGGGAAGTAAATTAGGAACACATTATAACAATCTATATACTATAACATGAAGAATCATAGATAGGGGGAGCAAGAAGGCTGCATTTCTTCCAAAAGTAGTAGTACAAAACAAAAGAAACGTTATGAAGGTGAGTTTTACCTTTAATTGATTCGAACCATGCTACAGGAACGAAGGTCAGATGAACTTCTATTGCCGCCCGCCACCTCCGAGACGCTCGCCGCTTCTTCCGCTCCCAATTCCAGAAACTGCAAGGAGAGAGAGAGAGAGAGAGAGAGAGAGAGAGAGAGAGAGGGCAACAAGGCAAAGAGGAGTGGAGTCGGCCGTGGGGCTCATGGCCAGGCGAGGGTTGCTTCATCCCGATTTTTTTTCTAGCTACAGTTGTCGCGGGCCAACTTCAATAAATAATTTCACGGGAGCAACGAGGCTACCTAGTGACCCTATCATATTGTAAGAGTTAAATTTCTTTCCTTACTTTTCCCAATAACACCTCACCCATGTATTGTCCTCCACCACCCATCCCACCATGTCTTCCCATACTAATGTTGTAGACCCTAGGCCGTCGTCACCTGCAGTTTCAGGAGGTCGCGCCTCGTCGCCATGTACAGAAGGTCAGCACCTCACCGCCATCTCCGGGAGGCCAGCGCCCCGCAGCTCCAGGAGGGGCAATATTTGAGACGTCCGCTGTTGCAGGTCACGGTCTCCGCTCCTTTTGCTACACACAGGACCTCACCGCGGAACCTTAGCCCCGGCAACCCGTTCCATCGACTGGCTTCTCTAGGGCACCGTGCGTGCCCTATACACTGCTCTTCCATGCTCTGCTGCCCTCTAAGACTGTTCTATAAAAGAAAAGAGTAGAACAAAGAAACAGGTACAATGACTTCATTGGACATAGTATCTTCCTTGTTGCCCGGTGATTTCTTAGGGTGTTACCTACACTGACCCCACCTCATACATGTGTCGTTTGCTGGTGCAGTGTTCCTCCACCTATGAGGTTGCTCCCCCAATTGTTTTTACAGGCAGTGGTGGTGGCTCCATAGTGACACCTCTCGCGACCTTTATAGATGGTGATGGTCGCTCTACACAGCCAGTGTTGGTGCACATCACTCCCACGCGGTTGGTGTTTGTGTGCCTATGACGTTGTCTCCTCCATCGACTTCTACCACTGGTATTTGTCGTGCTACACCGCCTCCTCTTAGGGCTCACATAGGTGGAGGTGGCGGCCACTCCTCTTTTGGTGATTCTACGTCGACCACTTCAGCGGTATCCTTCACCGCGCAGGAGCTTGGACAACTTCGACACCTACTTATTGCTTCTGGTTATTCATCGCCCGGTGCTTTTGTACAGTCGGGTATATTTCCATGGATCCTTTGATTGGAGCGTATTTTCATATAACCCGTTCCCCCCCCCCTCGAACGCACCAAACTAACTGCTAGTCAGTTGAGTGTCTTCACAATGACGAGCACAACGGCTATCAATGTTGGGATTCTGTCGGTCGTCGAATACGCATTTCTCGGGATGTGACTTTTGACGAGTCTCGTCCTTTTCTATCCACGCCCATCCTCCCATTGAGGATATTCCTTTCCTCACTTTTCCCGATACAACTATCACTCATGTGTTGCCCTCGTCCACCCATCCCATCATGTCTTCCCATACTACTCTTGTAGACACCATGCCATCGTCACATGTGGCTTCCCCACCTCATTTGTTACCTTAGGAAACCTCACCACGCTTGTCCCCTGTGGCTTCTTTGGTGATTCCCCCTCGTCCTCTTATATTTACCACATTGGTCGTCCACTTGTTGTGGATTCTTCTGATGCGCCATCTCCCTTGACTAACATCCTCCTTCTATTGGCCACGCACCGCCTCCAGCTCAACCTACTATGGCTTTTGCACTCACCCGCTTCCCCCTATTGTATACTATGGTTATTCTGGCGCCATTCTTCTCAAGATGAATGCTCATGATGGTGTTGTTCACCTCGAACTGCAACATGCGATGGCATAAGAGATTGCTGCTCGTGAGTGCATCCACACATGGGATCTCATTTCCCTTCCTCCGCGTGCTTGTCTATCACTTGTAAGTGGGTCTACAATGTTAAGACTGGTGGTTCTCCTAAGCGTTACAAAGCTCGTCGTGTGGCCCGTGGTCAACAAAAATATGGCCATGACTACGATGGCAGAGTGCCATGCCATGCCATGGCCGTGACTACGATGGCACTTCACTCCACAACAACCATGTCATGCCATCACAAGTAGCAGATCCATGTGTAGACATCGGATCTACCCACAATCGTCCACTGTCATGGCCAACACACGGGCATATGCCCTCTTCCTATCTTCCTCATTTCCTTATCGCCATCCCTTCTTCGCTCGGCTCTAGGTCCAAGGACTGACGGCAATGACAGTCCGCTCTCGGCAGCGTTTTCACCCTTCCCCCACACCTCCCGCGTACTCTCCACTACCTGCCAGTCCGACAAGGCATCCTTCACATGTCTGCAAGTTGCTTTGTGTGCTGCCTTGTTCCTACATCCTGTGCTCCCATGCAGGTTGCCCAAATAGCCACAAGCTCAGGCACCACCACTGGCGGAGCAAGAGCACGAGCAGTCGGCACCGTCTCCGTCTTACGCGAGGACGCATAGCGCCCAGGAGCACGACGCTACCTGTCGCCAAGGCCAGGGACGACCAACAAGGGAACGTGGAATGCGGAACCAAGTCCGTGACACACAACCCACAAACACGGGAAGAACGCTAAGTCGGATCGGCAAGAAATGGAGAGTGCATGAGAGTTATGGGGATGCAATGAAAACGCTGTCAAGAGCGGCACGCCCTTGCCATCCTGTCTTTTCTTCACATGAACTTGCAAATAGGGAGGTATGAGGAAGCAATGAAAATGATGTCAGGAGCAGCACGCCCTCGTCATCCTCTTTCTTTCTTCACTTGAACTTGCAAATAGGAACCCTGAGCTGAGCTGCTCATCCCAGTTTTCCCTCATGGTATTCTATACGACTTGTCACTTTCTTTCCCCTGGCGCCAAGGGCAGGTCCTTGACTGACGCGGGGTTGCCTGCAATCATAAGCTTCGTACCAAAGTCATGACCAAGGAAGGGTCAAAATCATCTTTCTCCTTACACATCGGGTCTGTTCAAGCTCGATTTTCTTTCCACGACCACCTTGGCACCAACTAGCCCAGCCACCTCAGGCCAAAATGTCCAAAAATTATCATATAAGTGTGCTACCATGAGGTTGAGCACTGAACTCATTTCTAGGCTGGAAGCACATCTTTCCATGGATCCTTGATATTGGAGAGTCTTTTCATATGACTCATGCTTCTTCCGGTTTGTCCTCCATTCAAACCTTTAGACTCTCATGTTCATGTTCTTACTACTGATGGTACTTTCCCTCCCATTTGATAGTCTAGGCACTATTAGCACTTTGTTGTCATGTTCTTTGACTTACCATGTAGCTCATTTCAAGTGTAAGATTGTTCACTCAGGAGTAGTCATCCTCATCTTCGGCTCTTGTTTAGATTAGGATCGTCACACGTGTGCTCTACTTTGTGTTGGCCCTCGGTGCAATGACTCCCAGGTCCTCCGGGAGCTTGAATGGCTTCACCTGCCTTGCTGCCACCACTGCTACTCTCTTCACCTATGTTTCCTCGGCTGCCGGCTCTATGTGGCATCATTGTGGGTCACTTGTATGGCTCTCATCCCTCGTCCTTAGTTCGACGTGGTTTTCTTGGATCTGTCTCAAGTGTTGTGTCTTTAAACTATCAGGTTTGTCAGCTTGGTAAACAGGTTCGGTTACTTTATACTCATAGTGAGGCGGTGTCTCAACATCCTTTCAATCTTGTTCACTCTGATGTTTGGGGTCCAGCTTCCTTCGCCTCGAAAGGAGGCCATCACTACTATATTATGTTTATAGATGATTACTCCCAACACACATGGATATATTTCATATCTTCTTGTAGTGAGATCTTATCGGTGAGAAGTTTATCGCCATGGTTCATACCCAGTTTTCCACTCCCATCAATGTCTTCCGTGCAGATTCTACTCGTGAGTATATCTCTCATTTGTTGTGGGATTCCTCGCTGAGCAGGGCGCACTTGGTCAGTTCTCTTCTAGTGCTCATGCTCAAAATGGTGTTGATGAGCGCAAGCATCGTCACTTTCTTGAGGCAGCTCGTGCATCGATGATCATCGCCTCTCTTCCACCTCACTTTTGGGTTGAGATTGTTCCTACTTCCACCCATCTCATCAATATTCACCCTTCCTCTGCTCCGCAGGGTGACATTTCTCTCGAGCGTCTTTTTAGTCGTTCTTGTGACTACTCAACGCTTCATTTGTTTGGTTGCGGTTGCTATCTTTTCTTCGTCTGTTTACTTGGCTACCGACTCTTTGTGGCATCATCGTCGGTCAATTGTATGGCTCTCGTCCCTCACCTCTCAACGTGATTTTCTTGTATCTATCTCGGGTGTTGTCTTTAAACTGTCAAGTTTGTCGGCTTGGTAAACACAATTACTTCATCCTCATAGTGAGACGGTCTCTCAACGTCCTTTTGATCTTGTTCTCTCAAGCGTCTTTTTGGTCATTCTCATGGCTACTCAACACTTCTTTTGTTTGGTTGCAGTTGCTACCTTTTC
>NC_057799.1:26459083-26606628 GCF_018294505.1 Triticum aestivum
CCCGTGAACACACCAAACTGGTTGCTCAGTCTATTGAATGTCGCCTGTTAGGATCCTGTTGCTCATGGGATGCTCATTTCTCGGGATGTGGCTTTTGATGAGTCTCATCCTTTCAATCCACGTCCATCCTCCCATTGACGATATTTCTTTCCTCACTTTTGCAGATACACCTATCACCCACGCATTGTCCTCATCCACCCATCCCACCGTGTCTTCCCGTACTAATATTCTAGACTCCGTACCATTGTCACATGTGGCTTCCTCACCTCGTTCATTACCTGAGGCTACCTCAAACCTCGCTCGTCCCGTGAGGCTTCTCCGGTGATTACCCGTCATCCTCTTCTTACCACATTGGTCGTCCACGTGTTGTGGATTCTTCTAATTCGCCATCTCCCTCAACTACCAAACCTCCTTCTATTGGTAACGCACTGCCTCCAACTCAACCTACTATGGCTTCCATGCTAGCCCGCTTTCCTCTATTGAACGCTATGGTTATTCTGGCACCACTCTTCTTGAGACAACTTCTTACTTTGACGCTGTCAAAAATGCCTTTCTTAATTGAATGAAGTGACATAAAATGAGTGTCCACAGCACCCGCACCGGCCCTCCATGTTGTATGAATAATTTGTATATTTGGAATTTCATCATCATGGAAACAAGGCCACACGACAACTAAACTAGCAGGAGTAGGAAGGCATCCTTGGATATATAAAAAAATACCAACATGAGTTGAGGATGCAAGTGCATATCATGGATGGTACACAGACCACATATATGCAGTCAGAATATCATGGAGGCAGGCAGGGAATAAATAAAGTGGTGATACTACATCCTAAAACGAACAAGACTGCTCCATGTGTGTAGTGGGAAACTACATACATATATATATATGCATATATATTCGGGTGTGCTGCCTAGTTGTTGAGTGCGAAGAAGAAGTGTTTCAGACTTTGAGTGGGATGGGAATCAACATGAACATGAGCTGTATATATTCTATCAATTCCTGCTCAAAGACATATATATTCAGCAAGTTTATATCAGGCAGGCTAGTGGCAGCAAGGCAGAGAAACAAACAAACAAACAGTAGCACCGAATTATGCAAGGGCGTACTGCAGCAGCCTAACCAAACATAGCCATGGCACGATGGCCACGCCGAGCTCAGAGCAACCACTGGGGGCGAGGAGAGGAACTCACCGTAGCTGTTTCTGTAGCCGCTGCCACCATCTCACGGAAGCAACGCCGAGGTGCCTGGCGCGATGAACCCCTTGTCGTCTGCATCGGTGATGGTGTTATACCGAATCGAATCCTGCTGCACAAGAAGGGCAAGAGAAATAACAAATAATCTTGAGGTCAAATCGAAAAACAAAACAAGAAGTGATGAACTTGAGCTTGAACAAAACATGGGATGACCTAGTTCAGGTAAGGTACACGCACACGCACACACACAGGGCTAGAGATGAACACAGACCACCTACATCGGAAGAGAATTGCTAATAATCTGAGATGCAGTGTATTCAATTATTCATTTATAGAAGCAAGCTCAAACTGGGCTTGTAGTCAGTGGCGCACCTGCATGTAGAAGATACTATGGGCATGGTGGCCAGAGTTGTGGATGTGGAACTAGTTGTCGCTATGGCCTGGCGCAAGCGGCCGAGGAGTCGTTACAACAATATTGAAAAAAAACAGTATGGGGCACGCTATTAACAACTAAAGTCAGAAGAAAGTTTGTTTTTTGAATCTAATGATATGTTCATTTTTCTTGTAGGGTATGGAATTTGCGACTACTTTTGACTAAACATTTCATAACTTGACGGGCAAAGCATTAATGACCCATCGGAGAACAGGAAAATATAGCTCCATATATTCATTATTCACCTTCAAGATCAGCAAAGTTTTGAGATGTTTTCTCGAAATAATCTCAACAAAATCAAACCCGCGAACACCAATAGATCTAAATCATCTCTATTCTCAAGCAATGCTGCAAAGGTCTCTAATTTTTCTCTCCCAAGTAACCACCGAATAGATAGAAACCCACAAGACATAGAGTTCCCAATTCACCTCTCAAACACATTACTATTATTACTAGGAAATTCCCCCTGTGTTGCAATGGGGGCATAAATATTCTAGCAGTGCAACATTGACTCTGTCAAACATATATCTTTGGGAGGATCAACATGCACATCAGATGACTTATTTTAAAGAAACGAACCAGCCTTTTTGTAATTTTAGTACAAACAAGGTAAATTTCAGTACAACAATAACAGGGTACATTCAAGTCCAAGAAGTCCAAGTATCTTGACAAAATTTCAGTAGTAGTCAAATTTCAGTGCAAGGGGATGTTTCAATAGCTCCAGAAAAGTTCAGTACAGGTGAAAAATTCAATATCCTCAGAGAAGTGCTTGCATGAATATGAACCAAAAATAGTCCTCGATCAGGAAAGGTAACAAAAGGTACATCATGTTATAATCCACATTAAAGGTTATATGTCATGAACTCATGATTCCACGGTCATACAAGAAAGTAAACAAACCATTTCTTTGTCACCATTGGTAAAACTGGTCAGAAAGTATTCCTAGCCAGGAACAAAGTATGCCTAGCAAGCCAGGAGCAAAAACATTTATTATGCAGACAAATGAAATTCAGAGAACGTCAAAGGATCTAGCTTAGAGTACAGCAGCAAAGACTTGTGTCAAATGCCTCCAACACAAGGCGAACATTCTGTATAACTCAAGAAATTTACCTTTCTGGCTTCATCTCTTTGTCCAAATAAAATCTGCAATTCCTTTCTTTCAAAATCTACCAGACTGCAGAAGAGGCAAGATCAATCTTCTTATATGCAATAATCTTGAACTAATAAGTTCTTGCTCAAGACATATAAATCTTGCCAATAAAGCACGCGGCATCAGTATAATTCTCCAGGAGCTGAGAAAAGGAGAAGCATACACATAGAAAATAATTTATCTATTTGTGTGGAGCACTGTGGTATAATTATTAAGGAACTGATAGCAGGCGAAGCATACTTAGAGGAATTAATTTATCTATTCGTGTGGAGCATGCTAAAAGATACAGGTTAGGCAGGTTCTTGTGGATACCATGATATGAACAGGCAGGCAGCAAGTTTTCAATATTCCATGGCAAGGCAATGACTTATGATGTACTCTCTTGGTCTCCTCTCCCTACGGATATATGCTACTGTGACAACAAGCATTGCATAAAACAGCTCTGCCTAATGCCTACACAGTCGCTGTCCAATTCCTTTTCTCATATTCTTCAATTACACGAGACAACAAATCAAAAGATCACTTTAACAGGGTCTAGCTATACATATTTGAAGTAGAACATATACACCAACGAAAATTGATGGTGTGCACAACAGAAGACCAAATTACCTGTAGTAGATCGAACAGCCCACGCCGGATACTGGCTTCTTTCACTGGCCAGAGTAATTTTACTCCTTTCAGTACCCTGTTCAGAACAGAAAGACAAATCTACTTAATTTGGATGTTCCTCCTTTCCAAATCTGCAATTTCTTTCTTTCAAATCTACCAGACTACTTAATTTGTACTGCTTAACTAATTTACAGACAAAGAAACTTCCAGATGTCTCAAGGGCTTACAGATTTATGGGGAAGAATGCACCTGGCGGGGAAACAAAACCCTAGAAAACATGTTGCTTGTGCCGCTTGTCGTGGAAGAGAAGTGAAGCTCAAGATGCGCCCTGTGCCGCTGCCGTGGAAGAGACGGGGGCTCACCGGCTGAGGAACGGAGCACCCTGAGCGAGCGTTCGACGAGTAAAGGGGCCTACGCCATTGGTGGCCGTGGAAGAGGAGCGACGAGCTCTGTCGCAGCCGCGCGCCAAAGATCGCCGATGCGCCCCTTGTCACTGGAATCCGGAATTCCCCGCCGGCAGACTGAGGAAGAGTAAGAAGCTGAGAGGGGAGGCGGGAGCAGCGGCGTTCATCTCTGCTCGCTCGCCGGCCGCCAGAGGAGTTGCTAGGGCGAGGGGGGAGCGGCGCCGCGGCGGGGAGAGAAGGGTGGATTCGATTTGGGTCGGTTTCGCTGGGCGTTTCGGCCTGGCATCGGCTGACTCATGGACCGTCAGTGACTCTTGGGCCGTCCTGTCTCAGTCGGCTGAATCCGAGAACAACTGAAAAGCGAGTGTCTCTCCATTTTTCTTAAAAAAACGAGTGTTTCTCAAAATAAAAAACTGATCAATGAGTACTCCTTAGGAAATAAGAATCCCCGCAAGGATCACCTTTGATGGGGTGCGAGGGCGCCACTAAGCCACCGTCACGTGTCGCGTGCTGACGCTCCCGCCGGATTTTGTTTTTTTATTTTTCTTACGTGTTTTCAGCATTTAGATAATTTTTTCCCTTTCTTAGGTTTTAGAAAAACGAATGCACGAAAAAACGTGTTTTTTCTAATGAAAAAGATTTAAAAAATGATTTTGCTTTTTTTCTTCAGCGAGAAATACAGCTTTTCTTCTCGTGGAGACACGGATTTCCTACTCGGAAATAGAAAAAGAAAATTCATTTTTTTTCCTTTCCTGAGAGTCACATATTTGTTTCTCATGGACGCATGAATTTTCTTTTAGTTGTGCCTCTCGAAAAGAAAAGAAAACGCGTTTTCTTTTCTTTCTTCCACAAGAAGAACAGATTTGCTTCTGCGAGAGGCACAGCTGTGCCTCTCGAAAAGAAAAAAATGTGCTCCCAGTTCGGTTTTCTTCATCTGGTTTTTTGTGTAGAATAATTCATCAAAACCTATCAACATGGGATCTAGTTTTGAAGATCTCGATGCGAGTAACCCAATGTGAAAATGGTTCAAGATTTGAACGCACCGTTTAAGAGATAAACCGTTTTGAATAAACGAATCTACAAAAAAGCAAAATTCACAGGTTGTGACAAGTGACGCAACCTGGAAGGTGGGAGTGAACTTTGCAAATAAGACCCCTTAATTAGTGGTTTGGGTTGAATCCTTAACAAATAGCAAAAAACCCCGCTTGACCCTGGTGCCCCTTCTGGGCTGGCCCATTCAAGGGGTGGCATGCCTCCTAATTTTTCGATTTCCTTTTCTATTTTTTGTTTTTATACTATAAAATAATTTGGGATTAAAAATCCAAATTTCAAAATATGCATTTTGAAAAATGTTCAAGAAATCAAAATATTTTTCATGGATTCAATATAATGTTCATGATTTTAGAAAAAAATATTTACTTATTCAAAAAATGTTAATAATTTTTAGAAAATGTTCAAAAAATTAAAAAATGATTGTGAATTACAAAAAGTTCATTGATTGAAAAATTGTTCATTAATTACAAAAAAGGCTCATGCATTTCAAAAAGAATGTTCGTCAAACAAAAAAGGTTCATGAATTTCAAAATTGTTGCCGACTTTCAAAAAATATTCTACAATTCAACAAATGTTCACTGATTTAAAAAAATGTTCATGAATATTCACGATTAAACAAGTATTCATGAATTTAAAACATGGTCACAATTTCATAAAACAATGTTCACAAAAACGAAAAGTTCACAATTTCAATAAAATGTTCACGATTTCCAGAAAAAGGTTCATGAATTTGAACATGTTCGCAAAATAAAAAAATGACAAATGAAAATATAAGGAAAAAACTATCATGAAAAAAGAGAAATAACGAAAATGAAAAAAAAATAGAAAACCCCCGAAAGGATAAAACCGGAAAGGACTAGTTGGGCCGGCCCAAAATGTGTGCGTGCGGGAGTAGGAGGGTATGCATGAGGTTACTACTCACTAGATAGGATCGTTCGTCTGAACTTACGTGGACGAGGACCCTCTTGTTTTACGGTTTACTACGTACTCTGCCAGTGATTCCTATCTCCGGTGAGGGTTTATCACCATTGTTTTCCTCGCACTAATTGATCCAGGGAGCAGCTACCGCCTCCTCTCATGGAAGTGGCTTCAAGTTCTTCAGGGGTAGAGGAGCCTTGGACGAGCTTGATGGGGAACATTGCATTGGAAAACAAAAAAATTCGTACGAAACACCCAAGATCTATTCTATGGAGATGCTAGCAACGAGAGGGGGGGGTGTCTATATACCCTTAGTCCGAAAGCGTTAACGCTCTAAAGATCGTGATTGGCGTAGTCGTACTCCCTTCACGATCCAATCCGATCCATGCGAACGGACGACACCTCCGAGATGTGCACACGTACAGCTCGACGATGTATCTGCCTTCTTCATCCAGCAAGGGAGGGTGGAGAGATAGATGAGATCTAGGCCAGCACGACTGCGTGGTGGTGCTGGTGGTGGCAAGGGAACACCGGCAGAGCTTCGCCAAGCGCTACACACAGGAGGAGTAACGGGAGGGAGAGGCGCCAAGGGGTGGAAGGCTGCTTCCCACTGTGCCTCCCCACCTTTATATAGGTGTGGGGGGATGGTGGCTTGCCCTCCAATCCCTAGGGTGTGGGGAGGAATTTGGCAATGAAGTATACAGGAGTGTGGTGACGGAGTTTGGCAACAGAAGGATAAGCATTGGGGCACCTGGATGATTGCGCAGAGGCGCACAATGCAGTATGCACCATCAGCTGGGGAGAGAGTGCCTAATGGCAGTCGTGGACGAGAATAGCTCAATCGGGAAGGGGTAAACATCAATACAGGAAGCGCTCCTCTCAATATGCTGACTGAGGGAGTCCTGGGTTAAGGGATTCTCGGGGGTCTGGCCTATGTGACATGGATCGGACTGACGGGCCATGAAGATACAAGATGCAAGACTTCCTCCCGTGTCCGGATGAGACTCTCCTTTGCATGGAAGGCAAGCTTGGCGTTCGGATATGAAGATTCCTTCCTCTGTAAACCGACTTTGTACAACCCTAGGTCCCTCCGGTGTCTATATAAACCGGAGGGTTTAGTCCGTAGAGGGCAATCATAACCATACATGCTAGACATCTAGGGTTTAGCCATTACGATCTTGTGGTAGATCAACTCTTGTAATCCTCATATTCATCAAGATCAATCAAGCAGGAAGTACGGTATTACCTCCATCAAGAGGGCCCGAACCTGGGTAAACGTCGTGTCTCCCATCTCCTGTTACCATCGACCTTAGACGCACAGTTCGGGACCCCCTACCCGAGATCCGCCGGTTTTGACACCGACATTGGTGCTTTCATTGAGAGTTCCGTTGTGTCGTCATCAGAAGGTTCGATGGCTCCGTCAATCATCTACAACGATGCTGCCCTGAGGAAGGTCTTTCTCCCCGGCCCGATCTTCGTATTCGGCGGCTTCGCACTGCGAGCCAACTCGCTTGGCCATCTAGAGCAGATCGACAGCTACGCCCCAGGTCACCAGATTAGTTTTGGAAATCTGGATTATGTCGCTCACATCCAAGGAGACTTGATCTTCCAAGGGTTCACGACCCCAACCTCCGCTCTGGCCTTAGATCCGGAGCGCATCACCAGGTCCGAAGATGGGGTTCTTGAGCCCGCCGGACTATCTGCGGCCACTAAGCCCGGTACGGGAGAGCCGGAGGAAGTAGTGTCGCTGGCAACCATATATCATGCAGCCGGACTCTTCTCCAGACACTGGCTCCGAACCCTCGGAGTCAGCATCGTGTGAGCTCGGCCGAGGAGTCTCCTTCCCGCCGTACTCCACGGACTCTCTCCTCCCTGGCCAAACCTCGCCTTTAAGCGAGGCTCTGGACTTGATGCGATCCCTCATCATTAAAGAGGAGCAATGTCCGAAATACACCCAGCCTGGACTAGGGGCTGAGGTCCAGGAATTTTACGTCCCACCCACCACCCACTTCATAGCCATTGTCGAGGACTTAACTGACATGCTCGATTATGACTCCGAAGACATCGACGGTATGGACGACGATGCCGGAGAAGAGCAGGCCCAAAACCTGCCATTTACCGGACGCTGGACGGCCACCTCTTCGTATGACGTGTACATGGTGGATACACCCAGAGAGGATAACGACAATAACGAGAATAATCTAGTTGAGGATATACCTCCTGAGACACAACCAAAGCGCCGACGTCAGCAGCGCCGCTCTAAATCACGCCATGGAAAAGACAACAGTACCGGCACGAGAGACAACGATACTCCGGACGACGCCGAAGACCAAGAAAACCCCGTCGAGCCAACCTCCGAACAGGACGATCGGGAAGATGGGCAAGTTAGCCCTGATGAACAGGCCGTAAACGAAGACTCGGAGGACAGTAATTATCTTCCACTCTCCGAGGAGGTGAGCCTCGGCAACGAAGACTTTATCGTGCCTGAGGAACCCCTCGAGCAGGAGCGCTTTAAGCGCCGGCTAATAGCCACTACAAGGAGCCTGAAAAAGAAGCAGCATCAGCAGCTTCAGGCTGATCAAGATCTACTCAACGACAGGTGGACTAATGTCCTGGCAGCCGAGGAATACGGCCTCGAGCGCCCAACCAAAAGTTACCCAAAGCGTAAACTGCTACCTCAATTCGACGACGAGGCACTTGAGCCCATACCAACAGCGCGTAACGCGGCTGACCGACCACCACGTGGCCGGGACAAAACGGCAACTCAAGCCGAACACCAGACCGTACTACCTCGCCGTAAAGGAAGAGACACAACAACTCGGGGATATACATATGACCTGCGGCAGGACCTGGAAAACAGAGCAGGTCAGACCAGATCGATCTATGGGTCACGGGGGCGTACCCCAGCGCGCGACGACGGCTACCTAGCCAGACATGACAAGTAAAACCACGTCCGGGCCAAAAACCGTAGACGGACTCCATCCGAGCTACGTCACAACTTGGCCCGATATAGAGGCGCCGCACACCCCCTCTGCTTCACTGACGAAGTAATGGAGCACGAATTCCCAGAAGGGTTTAAACCCGTGAACATCGAATCATACGATGGAAGAACTGATCCCGCGGTATGGATTGAGGACTTTCTTCTCCATATTCATATGGCCCGCGGTGATGATCTTCATGCCATCAAATACCTCCCGCTAAAACTCAAGGGGCCAGCTCGGCACTGGTTAAACAGCCTGCCAGAAAACTCCATTGGCAGCTGGGAGGACTTGGAGGACGCCTTCCGCGACAACTTCCAAGGCACATACGTCCGACCTCCGGATGTCGATGACTTAAGTCACATAGTTCAACAGCCCGGAGAGTCAGCCAGGAAATTGTGGACTAGGTTCCTAACTAAAAAGAACCAGATCGTCGACTGTCCGGATGCCGAAGCCCTAGCGGCCTTTAAGCATAGCACCCACGACGAATGGCTCGCCCGACACCTCGGCCAAGAAAAGCCGAAGTCCATGGCAGCCCTCACAGCACTTATGACCCGCTTTTGCGCGGGCGAGGATAGCTGGCTAACCCATAGCAACAATAATGCAAGCTAACCTGGCACCTCTGAAGCCAGAAATAGCTACGGCAAGCCCCGACGCAACAGGCACAAGCGTCGAAGCAACGGTGACAATACCGATGACACGGCGGTCAACGCCGGATTCAGTGGCTCCAAGTACGGCCAGCGGAAGAAGCCATTTAAGAGAAACAATCCGGGCTCATCCAGCTTGGACCGCATACTTGATCGTCCATGTTATATCCACGGCACCCCCGATAAACCAGCCAATCATACCAACAGAAGCTGTTGGGTCTTTAAACAGGCAGGCAAGTTAAATACTGAGAATAAGGAGAAGGGGTCGCAAAGTGAGGACGACGACGAGGAGCCCCATCCGCGGAACACGAGGGGCAGAAGAAGTTTCCTCCCCCAGGTCAAAACGGTGAACATGATATACGTTACCCGTATCCCCAAGAGGGAGCGCAAACGCGCGCTCAGGGATGTCTATGCGATAGAGCCAGTGTTAGCTCCCTTTGGATCGATAAAACCTTCCGGTTGCATCATATACAACTCTTCTTCTAGAAATCAATTCAGGAATGCAGTTTTTACATCCATTTGCCAAATTTCATAATCATAAAATGCGGCAATTGCTAACATGATTCGGACAAACTTAAGCATCGCTACGGGTGAGAAGGTCTCATCGTAGTCAATCCCTTGAACTTGTTGAAAACCTTTCGCAACAAGTCGAGCTTTATAGACAGTAACATTACCATCAGCGTCAGTCTTCTTCTTGAAGATCCATTTATTTTCAATGGCTTGCCAACCATCGGGCAAGTCAACCAAAGTCCATACTTTGTTCTCATACATGGATCCCATCTCGGATTTCATGGCCTCAAGCCATTTTGCGGAATCTGGGCTCACCATCGCTTCTTCATAGTTCGTAGGTTCGTCATGGTCTAGTAACATAACCTCCAGAACAGGATTACCGTACCACTCTGGTGCGGATCTTAATCTGGTTGACCTACGAGGTTCAGTAATAACTTGATCTGAAGTTTCATGATCATTATCATTAACTTCCCCACTAATTGGCGTAGGTGTCACAGAAACTGGTTTCTGTGATGATCTACTTTCCAATAAAGGAGCGGGTACAGTTACCTCATCAAGTTCTACTTTCCTCCCACTCACTTCTTTTGAGAGAAACTCCTTCTCTAGAAAGGATCCATTCTTAGCAACGAATGTCTTGCCTTCGGATCTGTGATAGAAGGTGTACCCAACAGTCTCCTTTGGGTATCCTATGAAGACACATTTCTCCGATTTAGGTTCGAGCTTATCAGGTTGAAGTTTCTTCACATAAGCATCGCAACCCCAAACTTTAAGATACGACAACTTTGGTTTCTTGCCAAACCATAGTTCATAAGGTGTCGTTTCAACGGATTTTGATGGTGCCCTATTTAGAGTGAATGCAGCCGTCTCTAAAGCATAACCCCAAAACGATAGCGGTAAATCAGTAAGAGACATCATAGATCGCACCATATCTAGTAAAGTACGATTACGACGTTCGGACACACCATTACGCTGTGGTGTTCCGGGTGGCGTGAGTTGCGAAACTATTCCGCATTGTTTCAAATGAAGACCAAACTCATAACTCAAATATTCTCCTCCACGATCAGATCGTAGAAATTTTATTTTCTTGTTACGATGATTTTCAACTTCACTCTGAAATTCTTTGAACTTTTCAAATGTTTCAGACTTATGTTTCATTAAGTAGATATACCCATATCTGCTCAAATCATCTGTGAAGGTGAGAAAATAACGATATCCGCCACGAGCCTCAATATTCATCGGACCACATACATCTGTATGTATGATTTCCAATAAATCTATTGCTCTCTCCATAGTTCCGGAGAACGGTGTTTTAGTCATCTTGCCTATGCGGCACGGTTCGCAAGTACCAAGTGATTCCAAAAGTCCATCAGTATGGAGTTTCTTCATGCGCTTTACACCGATATGACCTAAACGGCAGTGCCACAAATAAGTTGCACTGTCATTATCAACTCTGCATCTTTTGGCTTCGACATTATGAATATGTGTGTCACTACTATCGAGATTCATTAAAAATAGACCACTCTTCAAGGGTGCATGACCATAAAAGATATTATTCATATAAATAGAACAACCATTATTCTCTGATTTAAATGAATAACCGTCTCGCATCAAACAAGATCCAGATATAATGTTCATGCTCAACGCTGGCACCAAATAACAATTATTTAGGTCTAAAACTAATCCCGAAGGTAGATGTAGAGGTAGCGTGCCGACGGCGATCACATCGACTTTGGAACCATTTCCCACGTGCATCGTCACCTCGTCCTTAGCCAATCTTCGCTTAATCCGTAGCCCCTGTTTCGAGTTGCAAATATTAGCAACAGAACCAGTATCAAATACCCAGGTGCTACTGCGAGCATTAGTAAGGTACACATCAATAACATGTATATCACATATACCTTTATTAACCTTGCCATCCTTCTTATCCGCCAAATACTTGGGGCAGTTCCGCTTCCAGTGACCAGTCTGCTTGCAGTAGAAGCACTCAGTTTCAGGCTTAGGTCCAGACTTGGGTTTCTTCTCCTGAACAGCAACTTGCTTGCTGTTCTTCTTGAAGTTCCCCTTCTTCTTCCCTTTGCCCTTTTTCTTGAAACTAGTGGTCTTACTGACCATCAACACTTGATGCTCCTTTTTGATTTCTACCTCCGCTGCCTTTAGTATTGCGAAGAGCTCGGGAATTGTCTTATTCATCCCTTGCATATTATAGTTCATCACGAAGCTCTTGTAGCTTGGTGGCAGTGATTGAAGAATTCTGTCAATGACGCTATCATCCGGAAGATTAACTCCCAGTTGAATCAAGTGATTATTATACCCAGACATTTTGAGTATATGCTCACTGACAGAACTATTCTCTTCCATCTTGCAGCTGTAGAACTTATTGGAGACTTCATATCTCTCAATCCGGGCATTTGCTTGAAATATTAACTTCAACTCTTGGAACATCTCATATGCTCCATGACGTTCAAAACGTCGTTGAAGACCCGGTTCTAAGCCGTAAAGCATGGCACACTGAACTATCGAGTAGTCATCAGCTTTGCTCTGCCAGACGTTCATAACTTCTAGTGTTGCTCTTGCAGGAGGCCTGGCACCTAGCGGTGCTTCCAAGACATAATTCTTCTGTGCAGCAATGAGGATAATCCTCAAGTTACGGACCCAGTCCATGTAATTGCTACCATCATCTTTCAACTTTGCTTTCTCAAGGAACGCATTAAAATTCAACGGAACAACAGCACGGGCCATTTATCTACAATTAACATAGACAAGCAAGATACTATCAGGTACTAAGTTCATGATAAATTCAAGTTCAATTAATCATATTACTTAAGAACTCCCACTTAGATAGACATCCCTCTAATCATCTAAGTGATTACGTGATCCAAATCAACTAAACCATGTCCGATCATCACGTGAGATGGAGTAGTTTCAATGGTGAACATCACTATGTTGATCATATCTACTATATGATTCACGCTCGACCTTTCGGTCTCTGTGTTCCGAGGCCATATCTGCATATGTTAGGCTCGTCAAGTTTAACCTGAGTATTCCGCGTGTGCAACTGTTTTGCACCCGTTGTATTTGAACGTAGAGCCTATCACACCCGATCATCACGTGGTGTCTCAGCACGAAGAACTTTCGCAACGGTGCATACTCAGGGAGAACACTTTTATCTTGAAATTTTAGTGAGAGATCATCTTATAATGCTACCGTCAATCAAAGCAAGATAAGATGCATAAAAGATTAACATCACATGCAATCAATATAAGTGATATGATATGGCCATCATCATCTTGTGCTTGTGATCTCCATCTCCGAAGCACCATCATGATCACCATCGTCATCGGCGCGACACCTTGATCTCCATCGTAGTATCATTGTCGTCTCGCCAGCTTATTGCTTTTACGACTATCGCTACCGCTTAGTGATAAAGTAAAACAATTACATGGCGATTGCATTGCATACAATAAAGCGACAACCATATGGCTCCTGCCAGTTGCCGATAACTCGGTTACAAAACATGATCATCTCATACAATAAAATATAGCATCATGTCTTGACCATATCACATCACAACATGCCCTGCAAAAACAAGTTAGACGTCCTCTACTTTGTTGTTGCAAGTTTTACGTGGCTGCTACGGGCTTAGCAAGAACCGTTCTTACCTACGCATCAAAACCACAACGATAGTTTGTCAAGTTGGTGCTGTTTTAACCTTCGCAAGGACCGGGCGTAGCCACACTCAGTTCAACTAAAGTGAGAGAGACAGACACCCGCCAGTCACCTTTAAGCAATGAGTGCTCGCAACGGTGAAACCAGTCTCGCGTAAGCGTACGCGTAATGTCGGTCCGGGCCGCTTCATCTCACAATACCGCCGAACCAAAGTATGACATGCTGGTAAGCAGTATGACTTATATCGCCCACAACTCACTTGTGTTCTACTCATGCATAGCATCAACGCATAAAACCAGGCTCGGATGCCACTGTTGGGGAACGTAGTAATTTCAAAAAAATTCCTACTCACACGCAAGATCATGGTGATGTATAGCAACGAGAGGGGAGAGTGTTGTCCACGTACCCTCGTAGACCGAAAGCGGAAGCGTTAACACAACGCGGTTGATGTAGTCGTACGTCTTCACGATCCGACCGATCAAGTACCGAACGCACGGCACCTCCGAGTTCAGCACACGTTCAGCTCGATGACGTCCCTCGAACTCCGATCCAGCCGAGTGTTGAGGGAGAGTTTCGTCAGCACGACGGCGTGGTGACGATGATGATGTTCTACCGACGCAGGGCTTCGCCTAAGCTCCGCTACGATATTATCGAGGTGTAATATGGTGGAGGGGGGCACCGCACACGGCTAAAATATCGTATATCAATTGTGTGTCTAGAGGTGCCCCCCTGCCCCCGTATATAAAGGAGCAAGGGGGAGGCCGCCGGCCTAGGAGGTGTGGCGCGCCAGGAGGAGTCCTACTCCTACCGGGAGTAGGACTCCCCCCCTTTCCTTGTTGGACTAGGAGTGGAAGAGGGGAAGAGGTGGAGGGGAGGAAGGAAGGGGGGCGCCGCCCCCCTCTCCTTGTCCTATTCGGACTGGGGGGGAAGGGGGGCGCGGCCCTGCCCTAGCCTCCTCTCCTCTCTTCCACCTAGGCCCACTAAGGCCCATTAAGTTACCGGGGGGTTCCGGTAACCTCCCGGTACTCCGGAAAAATCCCGATTTCACCCGAAACACTTCCAATGTCCAAACATAGGCTTCCAATATATCAATCTTTATGTCTCGACCATTTCGAGACTCCTCGTCATGTCCGTGATCACATCCGGGACTCCGAACAACCTTCGGTACATCAAAACATATAAACTCATAATATAACTGTCATCGTAACTTTAAGCGTGCGGACCCTACGGGTTCGAGAACTATGTAGACATGACCGAGACACCTCTCCGGTCAATAACCAGTAGCGGAACCTGGTTGCTCATATTGGTTCCCACATATTCTACGAAGATCTTTATCGGTCAGACCGCATAACAACATACGTTGTTCCCTTTGTCATCGGTATGTTACTTGCCCGAGATTCGATCGTCGGTATCTCGATACCTAGTTCAATCTCGTTACCGGCAAGTCTCTTTACTCGTTCCGTAATACATCATCCCGCAACTAACTCATTAGTCACAATGCTTGCAAGGCTTATAGTGATGTGCATTACCGAGTGGGCCCAGAGATACCTCTCCGACAATCGGAGTGACAAATCCTAATCTCAAAATACGCCAACCCAACAAGTACCTTTGGAGACACCTGTAGAGCACCTTTATAATCACCCAATTACGTTGTGACGTTTGGTAGCACACAAAGTGTTCCTCCGGTAAACGGGAGTTGCATAATCTCATAGTCATAGGAACATGTATAAGTCTTGAAGAAAGCAATAGCAACATACTAAACGATCGAGGGCTAAGCTAACGGAATGGGTCAAGTCAATCACGTCATTCTCCTAATGAGGTGATCCCGTTAATCAAATGACAACTCATGTCTATGGCTAGGAAACATAACCATCTTTGATTAACGAGCTAGTCAAGTAGAGGCATACTAGTGACACTCTGTTTGTCTATGTATTCACACATGTATTATGTTTCCGGTTAATACAATTCTAGCATGAATAATAAACATTTATCATGATATAAGGAAATAAATAATACTTTATTATTGCCTCTAGGGCATATTTCCTTCACTAGCGGCAATAATAAAGTTGTTATTTATATTTCCTTATATCATGATAAATGTTTATTATTCATGCTAGAATTGTATTAACCAGAAACTTAGTACATGTGTGAATACATAGACAAACAGAGTGTCCCTAGTGTGCCTCTACTTGACTAGCTTGTTAATCAAAGATGGTTAAGTTTCCTAGCCATAGACATGAGTTGTCATTTGATGAACGGGATCACATCATTAGAGAATGATGTGATGGACAAGACACATTCGTTAGCTTAGTACTATGATCATTTAGTTTATTGCTATTGCTTTCTTCATGACTTATACATGTTCCTATGACTATGAGATTATGCAACTCCCGGATACCGGAGGAACACTTAGTGTGCTATCAAACGTCACAACGTAACTAGGTGATTATAAAGATGCTCTATAGGTGTCTCCGATGGTATCTGTTGAGTTGGCATAGATCGAGATTAGGATTTGTCACTCCGAATGTCGGAGAGGTATCTCTGGGTCATCTCGGTAATGCACATCACTATAAGCCTTGCAAGCAATGTGACTAATGAGTTAGTTGCGGGATGATGCATTACGGAACGAGTAAAGAGACTTGCCGGTAACGAGATTGACCTAGGTATGAGGATACCGACGATTGAATCTCGGGCAAGTAACATACCGATGACAAAGGAAACAACATATGTTGTTATGCGGTTTGACCGATAAAGATCTTCGTAGAATATGTAGGAGCCAATATGAGCATCCTGGTTCCGCTATTGGTTATTGACCGGAGATATGTCTCGGTCATGTCTACATAGTTCTCGAACCCGTAGGGTCCGCACGCTTAACGTTCGATGATGATTGGTATGATGAGTTTATGTGATATGATGTACCGAAGGTTGTTCGGAGTCCCGGATGAGATCACGGACATGACGAGGAGTCTCGAAATGGTCGAGACATAAAGATTGATATATTGGACCATGTTGTTCGGACATCGGAAATGTTCCGGAGAGTTTCGGATAAAACCGGAGTGCCGGAAGGGGTTACCGGGAGAACTAATGGGCCTTAGTGGGAAGAGAGGAAGGGCCAGGAGGGGCTGGCCGCCCTCCCCCTCCTTGGGTCCGAATTGGACTAGGGGAAGGGGGCAGCGCCCCCCTTTCCTTCCCTTCCCCCTCTTCCTTCCTTTCCCCTCTCTCCCTCTTGGTGGATTCCTACTAGGACTTGGAGTCGTAGTAGGATTTCCCTCTTGGGGCGCGCCATAGGGGTCGGCCGGCCCTCCCCTCCTCCCTCCTTTATATACGGGGGAGGGGGGCACCCCATAGACAGACAAGTTGATCTTTAGCCGTGTGCGGTGCCCCCCTCCACAGTTTTCCATCTCGGTCATATCGTCGTAGTGCTTAGGCGAAGCCCCGCGCCGGTAACTTCATCATCACCGTCACCACGCCGTCCTGCTGACGAAACTCTCCCTCGGCCTCAGCTGGATCTAGAGTTCGAGGGACATCACCGAGCTGAACGTGTGCAGATCGCGGAGGTGCCGTGCATTCGGTACTTGATCGGTTGGACCGCGAAGACGTTCGACTACATCAACCGCGTTACTAAATGCTTCCGCTTTCGGTCTACGAGGGTACGTGGACACACTCTCTCCGCTCGTTGCTATGCTTCTCCTAGATAGATCTTGCGTGGTCGTAGGCAAATTTTTTAAAATACTACGTTCCCCAACACATAACACCAGACCCCAAGGGATGGCCTTCCGCCACCGACGCCGCTATAGCTATGTGCAACACCACCAACACAAAAGGCAGGAAGAAGACCACAATTCCAACACGAGGACACGCAAAGCCCCCGCCCAGATCCGAAGGACCCGACACGGCAGAAACACCGACTACAAGATCCAACACCGATAGCCAAGAGAATGACTGCTCAATGGGAGATTTGTAGGAAATTGTTTCGTCCTGCCTTCGCCACCACTAGAGCTGAAGTCATATACAACCAAAATTCTATCTAAGACACCTAGACTATTGTGCAACCGTGGAAACAAGCTTTCATGGCTCCCCTTCCTCCCACCGCCGCCTAGGAAACTTTTTCGTCCTGCCTTCGCCACCACCAAAGCGTAAGTCATGGACAACCAAAATTCTAACTAAGATACCTAGACTATTGAGCGCCCACGAAAACAAGCTATCATGGTTCCCCTCCCGCATGGCGTCGCCGGCGCATGCGACAGTGGTGAGGGAACCATAATGGCACTGAAATATGGGGTGTGTGCTTGCTCCTCTCGTTGGGTCTCCTCTAGGTGCTACACATAGGGTTTGTTTATGTCCAGGTTGACTGGTTTTCTTACAGTCTTTTTTTTGCGAATAATGGTTTTCTTAAATTCAAATCAACCCAGAAAATAAAATCCAATTTTAATTCAGTGAAAAGTGTATCTTGCAATTTTTCATATACATTTCTAGAAAAAATTGGAAGTTGCACTTTTATTACTAAACTAAAGTATCACTTTTCAAAGTTGATTGAGACTGAGAATCAAAAATCTCACTCAACTCAGAATTAGGAAAATCGTTACACATATTCACACATGTGATTGTTTTTTTATTAAATATGAAAAAAAATAACTTAGTATGTCTATTTTCTTTTCTTTTACATTTACATGGGTGAATAACTTACTACCCCTGCACAGTTAGTTATCATCATCAATACCGTTAAGAATTAATTAACTCTAATCACAAAAAAAGAATTAATTAACTCTGGTTAATTAGCAATAACTCATGTTTTCCCTCTAACCACTGGCTGTCACAATTTAGATCCCACAACTTTATGAAGTGCCTTTTGAATTCAACGAGCTAGTCAGAACAATACTTTTACAGATAAAGTATACAAGAAACAAGGTTACGGCCTGAGCAACCGGTATTTCTACTCTCAGCCCAAGACCACTCTTGTTGAATGATGAACGATTGACCCCCTGTAGTGCGCACCAGCAATTCAAAAACAGTGTCATGGCTAAAACAGAGGAATCCACAAACATAGTGTCATGGCTAGAACAGAGGAATCCACATGGCTAAACAATCAGTTGTACAATCAAATTGCAGAAGTTGATTCTTGTCTACAAATTACAGCAAGTGGAGCTTTGATGGAACAGTTTCAGAAGCCACTTCATATGGACTCTAGCATCTAAACATACAGCGGGAGGGAAACATTCCCCAGTTACTTGGTTCCCGACTAGGGCCGCCTATCTCTCTTTTGAAAAAAATAAAAACAGGGCCATCTTGTTTGATTCTTCATTGTCAAAGATCAACTTATTACAACAAAATTGCCTGATGCAATCAGCCCAAATAATGTTTATGACTCACCCTCGCATGCAGAAGGGGAGGTCTGTACATCACTAAACACATTAACATAGCAGAGCGTTCCTCCAGCTTCATCCGCGAACGTTATCTTCCTACGTTTCCTCGGCAATTCTGGATGCGAAGCAGCCTTCTTTCCCTCTAGTGTCTGTCATTAAGATTTTAACAATGTAAGCTGATAGTTCAGAAAACACTTCAATACTATGTATTAAACAATCTTAAAAGCAGAGATACCAACCAATATTTTACAAAAACGATTGCAATCTTTGTTCATTATTGTCAACCATTTCCTTGTAGTTCTCTCCACCTTTAATGCGTCCTCGGATGCTGCTCTCATCTGTGAATGATAATCGTAAGATATCAGTCAAATATCTGACCAGACTAGAGTTGGGCCTCATCTACTCATCAAGCAGCTGTGAACTTCAGACAGTAATTCATGATCTTACAATATCTTAAGCTCTGATAAGCTAAACAAGTCCCACCTAATTCAGAGGGAAAAAGGTAGAATTGCGCTAATTAATGCACAGACAGGAGAAAGCACATATTAAGTAGGAGTAAATCAATAATTGATAAGGCGTGTGATCTTTTCAGTTCAAACATATGGTTTACATGAGAACCACAAATGTAAATCAATAGTAATTCTGCTGTACAAGAAACTAACTTTGTACAGATCATAGCATCAAATTACTAGTAACAGAAGGAGCTTTAGCCTTATATTATGTACTATTATACATAGAAGCAGCTGACAGGAAAAAACAGAGGAACACAGAAGACAAATCTTAAATACATCTTTTTGTGCTCCGAAGTCAATATATGGTGTAACTTCATCAAACAACAATTTTTTGTGTTATTTTGTTGTATCATCAATCAGTTGCACAGCAGTAAAATCAAATGAGCTCACAGGTAACTGTTATATTTAATAATATCTCACCTCAGCAGTGTTAAAATTGGGAAGCAAAGAATGTGCTTCTGACGACAAATTTTCGTCCACTAAACTTCTCATGTGCTTCAAGCTCCTGATAAGATTTGCTGCAATGCTCTCCATATCATGCATCTGCCTTTGTGAAAACTCAACAGCTTTCTCAGTGTCCAAAAGAACAGATGAACTTATCAGCTCAGGAGATGGGGATTCAGTTGACTTAAGAACTCCTTTGCTTGTAAAGGAGATAGAAGTTCTGCTCTTAAGTTTCCTGTCTGTGGTTAATATAGATCGGTATTGCTTGTTTGTTGTCTGAGGTAATGATTGATTACTTGCATCACAATCTTCAAGATTAATCTTTCTCTCTGAAATCAGCAATGGTAACATGAACAATAAGAAATACTATAATAATTAACCACTTTGCTAAAAAAACAAAACACTACAGATGGCATAGATTGCTTACCAAGCCTTTGGACTCCACACAAATCAATACCAGCCAAAGCATTGCAAAACTTCTCCTGAGAAGTTGGCGACATAATCTGAAGAAAATAGAAGGATAGTTTGATGAGAAACTAGTTCATAACTATTCTTTGAAACTTGATTTAAAGAGCTCTGCAGACCTTTCTCTGGGACAACAGTTTTTTTGGAGTATGATCTTCAATTGATCCTTCGTCAATGAAAAAATCAGACGCCCTAGTTTGCCCATTAGAAATTTCTTGTGTTTCTTCAGGATTAGAGGAGCTATCTGATATTGCATGTCCAGTTTTGCCCATGTTAACACAAGCCTGGAATAACTTTTGTTGAACAACATATGCTTCTCTTGATTCTTGATCATTAACAGATCTACAAATGTCAACATTCACTGTACCACTTAAGTGATTCATATCCTTTGACGACCCCTCCATGTTGGCAAGTAAGAGGCGACCATTATGTGAAACTTCTGTTGGAGTCACAGCAGTATCTGGAACTCCGACAGAAGCTTTTGTTTCAAAACACTTCCGCTGCACATTATTATTCATAGCACCATAAACTATATTTTCTAGCCGCCCATCTTGAGTGTCAAAATTGGCAGTATGAGCCAAATCAAGAGTCTTATCAAAAGCAAAATTGTAGCCTGTGGCTGCTTGTTCAACATTCATATGCGGTAATATATCCTTTGTTTTCACACCATGGCAGACTAGTGAATCTAATTGACCCTCCACCAGCATCTGCACAACCTCCTCATGCGAAGTGCAAATCCTGTCTGTGCTTCCACATAAATCAGGTTGGATGACCACCGATGTGCACCTCACATCTGTGTAATTACTTGTATCATCTAAAGATTTATGATGGTTGCTCACTTCATCAATGGGACCTAGTGAAGAAAAATTGTTATTAGTCTTTTTCTGTTCCACACTGTCATACAAATGCGCTTTGGCTTCAGAAACATCTGCTTCAGTTGGTTGGGTGATGAAACCAGGCTGCTGTCCACAGTTATCTTCGATGGGAAACTGATGCAGCACAACAGATGAATGGTCACAGGTGTGTTCTGCAAGTACAGAACAAAAACAATATATATCAATGTTTATGAAAAAGCGATCCAAAAAAGGCGAACTTCAAGAAAAAAGTACTAGCTGAATGACAGAAGTCGCTGTGAGGATTGATCTTCAATATTGAGATAACAAAGAACTGGAATATAAGAATTGTATTTTGTTTGGCTAACAATACTCACCAATAGCAATTCTCGAGTGCTCTTGATCTACAGCTCTTCTTTCAAGCTTCTGTGTCACTAAGTCATGCAGTTTTGACTCGAATAGGGAAGTTTGTACAAGACTAATTTCATCTCTCTTTGTTGATGTATCTAGTTTTGTAGCATGTGGAGAAGATGATGTATCCGTCTTTCTTTTCGCCTTAGAAGGGGGTATCTTTTCTTTCTTCTGTTTCAAAGCAATAAGAGGCTCATCAAGATCAACTTCCTCGTTTGATCTTTCAATCCCAAGACCCCCACACTGAGACTGATCCTTAGTGCCAGATCCTTCAGAAATAGTTTTTGGAGCCTTCTTATTCTTAACTTTAAACCGAGTTCTTCGATCCTTGCGAGACACATTGCGAGAATCTTCTTCATCGGAACTATCATCAACCGAAGCAACATTAAGTTCTGAGGGTGAAGGAGAGGCAACTTCTTCAGAATCAGTTATCTCAGTCTCGGAATCTTCTTCATAATCATCATTGTATATTACACGGGTGTTCTTGCATCTTTCAGATCTTCTGAGAGTCGAAACTATTTTGTGAGCCAAATCTACAGACATTGTGGCCAAATGACAGTCTACAGATTGAGTGCCTTATTTGCAGCCAAATCTAGTCAGAGAAGTGAAGGTTAAAAGGATCCCTGCAGACATGAAAACAACAGCTGTTATAATCAAGTAAATGTTGCATAAAAGCATCAATATCTTCACTAGAAATGAAGTCATCTTTGAGAAACAGACACCACATTATGATATTCATGCAAGCATCTTTTACACCTGAAGCATCACAATATGTTTGAGAACATTGCAATTAGCTTGTGTGTTCTTCGTAAGAGAGCAGAAGAAGAAGAAATAGCTTAACACAACATTAAAAAAAAACAGAACATACAAGTAAAATCTTGTACTACAAATAAACTGTGCTTCCAGTGGGGGGGGGGGGGGGTGAGTTGAGAACATGGAACAGACAATTTATATAGAAATGGACAAAGTTGCAGCCGTTTATTATCAAAAATCACGAATTCCCCTGTGGTCGTCAAGAGGGAAATCCATCAAATTTGCAGCATCAATCTTACAAGTAGAAAACAGTCAATAATCACGAATTCCTCGACAAGCCGCCCTGCTCTGAGCTAAGAAGTGTGCCTCCAGAGCCTGCTGTCAGTCCATGACCCACCCACCCACCCACCCGCCTAGAGTGCTTGCTACGTACTCCCTCCCTCCCTACGTACTAAAGTTAGTACAAAGTTGAGTCATCTAATCTATTTTGGAACGGAGGGAGCAGTACTAACTATGGCAGATTGAGAGTCAACGCAGCCCACACACAGATCTGCTACGATTCATTTCATCGGCCTGAGACGCGAAAAATAAACACAGATCTGGACCCTGCCGGTACCTGAACCTGAAGAACCCCCGGTCCCGGGTAAATCGAGGAAAAAGCCGCGGGACGGCCGGTGACGAACTGGAAGAGGGCGACCGCCCGCTCCGTCAGGGGAGGCGCTGACCTTGAGGTTGAGGAGGGAGGGACGGAGGGAGCGGCGGCGGCGGCGAGCGGAGATCTCGGTGTCGGAACTGGAACCCTACTCTGCTTCTCGACTCCCGATATCGGCGTATGTATGAGGAGGATGCCTGGCGCGGAGGGAGGCAGAGCGAGGGAAAGTTGGCGCCAGGAGGAGAGGGGGTTTGGTGTTCGCTGGCGGGAAAGGGGAGCAAAATTTTGTGGCGGCTGGCGGCAGCGGCGCGCTTCGACACGGTTTTTTGGACTTTGGCGGAGAGAGACGTGGAGGGGGGAGGAGGAGAGCGCCCGCCGGGCTACACGTCAGCCCAACTCACTGACTTTGGGCCGGTTCTGCATTTATATTTATATGGTTTTAACAAGTTATCTTCTTTTTTCTTTTTCTCCGACACATGTCCACGTTTTTTATATGCATTATACAGTTTTCATACATATCAGAAAAAATCAATTATACATTTTTTATTTAAAAAAATACGTGATTATCATTTTTTTAATATCTACATTTTTAATATACATTTTACATTTTCTTATACATATAAAACATTTTTATATACATTGAGCATTTTTAAATACCTGAATAACATTTTTCGAATATTTTTTTGAACTTTTTTATACATGTTAAACATTTTCTAAATACCCATTCAAACAAATGTATGATACAGAACATTATTTGAAAACTGTGCCAACACTTTTTTACGAGCCATACCAAAAACGAGCGAGCGACTGAACTAGTGAGGAAGTGACATCGCTAACGGGTCCCTCCTATACGCGTGAGCCCTTTAGGCGAGACGGATGCTAGTCTTGCTTTTTTTTATAAACACCTGTAACTTTATTCATGCCCATAACAATTACAGGTAGTCTTGCTATAAGCAAGATATAACATCCGCGTCTCGTTAGAGTCTTTTAGCCTCTTGCATGCGAGCATGGCGGGCCGTGGCCCAACTTGGTGCTACGCCTGGCTAGACTCACTTGCCTGTCTGGCTTACTATTCTAAGAAAAAACTACTCGTTTTCAGCAAAACAAACGACCCTCTGGTTTTCTATAGATTAAAAAGTTGTAAATTCAATTATTTTGCATATATACATTTTTTTTTGAAATTTTGAAAAATACTTGCGAATTTAAAAAATAAGTTTGTAAAAGATGCATTTGAACAAGATCATAATCTGAAGGGAAAAATGAACTTGAAAATAGTTCACGATTTGAAAATGTTTATGAATTTGAGAAAGTTTCTCAATTTGAAAAAAGTTCACGGACCTAAAAACCATTCAAAAAATTAAAACAACGAACAAAAAGAAAAAGAGAATGCAAATATGGAATAGAAAAAAAAACAAACATAAAACTATAAGAAAAAAAACCCTATTGGAAGCTTCTGAAAAACAGTCAGAAGCTTCCCAAAACCGGAATCAGTTTCTACCATTTATGATCAGACCCATTTACTAGGGGGGGGGGGGGGGGGTGTGCCCCGTACGGAAACATCTATAACTGGGCCTTAAATGCCAAATATCGTTTACTGGTGTGGATTTTGTCGTGTGGTGTTCTGGACATATACACAGTTTTAGTTTCTAACTTTCTATGCGTGGGTTGTTTTCATCATCCTTTACCTGCGTTCCCTTCTCTTGCAAGAAGGCCAAAGACCGTATATTAAAGACGATCAACTTTATTAGAACATCCTTATGGAAATTAAAAATTATGTTGGAGATCGTTGCAGAAATTAAAAAATTTCTACGCATCACCAAGAACAATTTATGGAGTCTTCTAGCAACGAGAGGGAAAGGAGTGCATCTACATACCCTTGTAGATCGCGCGCGGAAGCGTTCAAGAGAACGGGGTTGATGGAGTCGTACTCGTCGTGATCCAAATCACCGATGATCCTAGCGCCGAACGGACGGCACCTCCGCGTTCAACACACGTACGGAGCGGGGACGTCACCTCCTTCTTGATCCAGCAAGGGGGGAGGAGAAGTTGATGGAGATCCAGCAGCACGACGGCGTGGTGGTGGAAGTAGCGGGATCCCGGCAGGGCTTTGCCAAGCGCAAGCGGGGAGGAAGAGGTGTCACGGGAGGGAGGGAGGCGCCAGGGCTTGGGGTGCTGCTCCCATGCGCCTCCCCACTATATATAAGGGTGGAGGGGGCTGGTTTCTTGCCCTCCAAGTCCATTGGGGCGTTGGGCAAAGGTGGGGGAAAGAAATCCCATCATTTCCCTTCCCACCGATTGTTATCCCCCTTTTTTAGGGATCTTGATCTTATCCCTTCAGGATATGATCTTATTCCTTCTAAGGTAGGATCTTGGTGCGCCTTGACCAGGGGCGTGGGGCCTTTCCCCCACTACCCACGTTCATGTGGGTCCCCCATGCAGGTGGGCCCCACTTCGGAACCTTCTAGAACCTTCCCGGTACAATACCGAAAAATCCCGAACATTTTCCGGTGGCCAAAATAGGACTTCCCATATATAAATCTTTACCTCCGGACCATTCCGGAACTCCTCGTGACGTCCGGGATCTCATCCGGGACTCCGAACAACTTTCGGTTAACCGCATACTAATATCTCTACAACTCTAGCGTCACCGAACCTTAAGTGTGTAGACCCTACGGGTTCGGGAGACATGCAGACATGATCGAGACGACTCTCCGGTCAATAACCAACAGCGGGATCTGGATACCCATGTTGGCTCCCACATGTTCCACGGTGATCTCATCGGATGAACCCACGATGTCGAGGATTCAATCAATCCCGTATACAATTCCCTTTGTCAATCGGTACGTTACTTGCCCGAGATTCGATCGTCGGTATCCCAATACCTTGTTCAATCTCGTTACCGGCAAGTCACTTTACTCGTACCGTAATGCATGATCCCGTGACCAAACACTTGGTCACATTGAGCTCATTATGATGATGCATTACCGAGTGGGCCAGAGATACCTCTCCGTCATACGGAGTGACAAATCCCAGTCTCGATTCGTGCCAACCAACAGACACTTTCGGAGATACCCGTAGTGCACCTTTATAGCCACCCAGTTTACGTTGTGACGTTTGGCACACCCAAAGCACTCCTATGGTATCCGGGAGTTGCACAATCTCATGGTCTAAGGAAATGATACTTGACATTTGGAAAAGCTCTAGCAGACGAACTACACGATCTTGTGCTATGCTTAGGATTGGGTCTTGTCCATCACATCATTCTCCTAATGATGTGATCCCGTTATCAATGACATCCAATGTCCATAGTCAGGGAACCGTAACCATCTATTGATCAACGAGCTAGTCAACTAGAGGCTCACTAGGGACATGTTGTGGTCTATGTATTCACACATGTATTACGGTTTCCGGATAACACAATTATAGCATGAACAATAGACAATTATCATGAACAAGGAAATATAATAATAACCATTTTATTATTGCCTCTAGGGCATATTTCCAACAAATTACACATAGGTCTTTGAAGAAATCTACGTCATCTTCCTCCTGCTGTTGTAGGCACGTTGTGAGTGAAATTCAATACTGCCTCTGGACCTCCGAAGCACCATCAGAGTTAGGAAAATGATGTTGATGCAGCAGCTAGAAAGTCGTCGGTTGGAGCCAGAAGACGTGGCGACAACGATGTGGAACACATCGCCCTTCATGAGAAGAAGGAGACAAACTGGATTGGACAACCAACCGAGAGCCGATCAGACAGTTTCAGGGGGACCTAACTTCACAAGTTGCACAATGATGCATAAATTGGCTGAACATCAACAGATTGGGAAGGAGCTTGAGGCCCAAGAAACACGAAGTGACGTCATCCGCTCCACCAGAATACGCCTTCGAATTACATGCATGACACAAAGACACAAAACAAATCCACCACTCTAGAAGAAGAACGGACAAACAATCCCATGCCCTTATGTATGATGTCGACAAGAACATCGCCGCGTGAGGTGGACGAGGAGTTGGGGAAACCATATTCTTGATATGCACGACACCACCATCGTCTCCACAACGCCACCACTGGGAAACCAAACTCAAACCCGAAGGGAGTAAACTATAGCGCCCAACACAAATCCGAGGTCCCCGGTCCCTTTGGCATAGGCCCCTCCACGACCACAGAAGGAGCACGTGTAGCAGTAGCAATGTAACATCCCAAATTTTTTAAAAATTGAGAATGTTAATTAGTTAAATTAGAAAAAAAGTAAAACTTGCCTGTGTTTCTTCAATATTAAACAAGAGAGAATTGAAGGTCTTTCCCAAATATTAATTTTGGATCTTATTTGGATTTTATTATTAGAAAAAATCCACCTCAAGAGAAAAAATAAATGAGAGAAGGTAATATGACTAATTCATTATAAAAAGGTCGGAATGTTATAATATTATTTAAATATTTGTTTGGGAGTTCAAAAATATTCTGGGCATTATTTAGAACACTAAATTAATTTATAGGGAAGTTTTATAAAGCTCAAAATACAGTTTATAAAAAAATTATATATGTTTTAAATAACTTTTGGGCTGGAAGTGTATTCCTAAGCTCTAATTATTATGCCGTATATATGTGTGTTTTTGTTTAACTTTCCAATATGTGAAGGTTTGATTTAAAGTCAGAAGTAGAAAATAAAAAGGACATTAGAAAACCTAAATTTTGTCACTCGGGTCGCAACCCAGTACTGCAAGCCCGCAACTCGTAGCTTTTTTTTGTTTTTGAGAAACACCTATAATTTATTCATGCTCATAACAATTATAGGTACACTGATTTGGATCTAAGATCCAAGAAAATACAAAGTAACACCTATGACTAAGAGTTATAATGAAATCTCCTGGAAACACTATCTTCACTGTATCAATCTCTGCTAGAAGAAATACTCCAAAAACCTCGGTAAAAAGGCTGCAATTGAACTGGAGCAACGATGTTGTCATTCATTATGAACATTACCAATTATTATTTTTAAAACTTGTAGCTATTCACCGCGTGCCTGCAGCGCAGCCGCAGATCATATTTGACGCTTGCAAGCCTCAAAACGACGTGGCTTCGCTCAAGCTCGGCCTCCCGACCCCCAGTTTGGGCCGGCCAACGGTCGCTCAGCTGTTTCTTTTTCTTTCTCTTTCTCTTTTCCTTTTTTCTCTTTTTTATTCTTTCTTTCATGTACTATTATACAAAGTTCATTGCGTTTTTATATACAAAAATGTTCATCGTATATATTAAGGAAATATTCAGCCTATATTAAGCAAATGTTCAAGATATTTAAAAAAATGATCATTGTGTATTTCAAAATTATTCAGCGTATCTCACAAAAATGTTCATTGCGTACTTTAAAATTATTCAGCGTATATCACAAAAATGTTCAATGTGTAAATATTGAATATTGTTCAGTGTATATCACAAAAGAAATCAATGCATTTCTAAATATTGTTCAGCATATATCACAAAAATGTTCAGAGTATATTTTAAAGATTGTTCAGCGTATATCACAAAACTATTCAATATATATTTAAGAATTGTTCATCATATATAAAAAATTCAATAAATGTTTGCAATTTCAAAGGATTTTTTTGTTCTTGTTTCTCAATTTTTTGATCACTTCTTCCAAAAATGTTCATGTTTTGTAAGTTTGTTTGAATTCAAAATTCACTTGCTAATTTCCAACATTGTTCACGTTTTTTTAAATTGTTCACAATTGTTTTCCAAAAAATGCTGAGAAATCTGAAATAAACTGAAACTGCCGCTGAGCTTAGTCCTTAAGTTTAGTATTGCATTTTAGCCACAGTCAGTCGCCGTCTCTACTCGCTAGCAATGCAGCTATCCATCAGGAGGTCAGGAGTTCGACTCCCACCCGTACCATTTCATTTTTTTAGACATTTGTACATTCGTTCAACGCCTGCAAATGGGCCTGCCCTTTTGCGCTCCTCTTCAGCGAAAGCTCACCTATTGGATGCAGATGGGCGTCCAGTAGGAGCTCTCGCAGCAACCCAACCAACCCTCTCTTCATTTCCATCGACCCACAGCCCATTTCCAATCCTAGTACTATGAATTAATAAATTTTGCGGTGCAGCGATTAGGATTGATGGCCTAAATCCAATACAAAATTTGTATGAATATTTTAGTATAGATATCGTTTTTTAGACATTTGTACATTCGTTCAACGCCTGCAAATGGGCCTGCCCTTTTGCGCTCCTCTTCAGCGAAAGCTCACCTATTGGATGCAGATGGGCGTCCAGTAGGAGCTCTCGCAGCAACCCAACCAACCCTCTCTTCATTTCCATCGACCCACAGCCCATTTCCAATCCTAGTACTATGAATTAATAAATTTTGCGGTGCACCGATTAGGATTGATGGCCTAAATCCAATACAAAATTTGTATGAATATTTTAGTATAGATATCGTTCTCTAGATTTGCCACGAGCCACGCCTAGTGTTTATTTATAGTCTTTACGACAGATGAAGTGCTGTAGGGTGGAACCCTAGATGGAGATCTTTCACAAATTGGAGGGGAAGTCCCCAAGAACACGAAGAACACAAGAGAGGGAAACACTCAAATTGACTAGATCCAATCACACATATGCTAGATCCAATCACACAAAGAGAGATACAATGATTCAAAGACAACAAAGGAAAGATACAAGGTACTAGTTTATCCCAATCCTATGAGGAATGAGGTCTTGAAGGGGGCCACCCATGAGGGGGTCTTGAGGTTGGTCACTCCAAGAGGAGGTCTTGATCTCCTAGTCGAGTGGATCCATGGAGCAAAGCTCACATATGTCTGTCATATACTTTGCTATCCTCTAAATGAGCTAGGTGGGGGAGGGGGGGTACTTATAGTCTAGGGGCGAAATAAGAGGTGGAGATGGGTACATGGGCAAAAGCCCAACAAGGCACGCAGGCCCTCGGAGTGGTCCGGGCACCCGGGGGTCCTAGGCCCGGGCACCCGGGGTAGACGCAGGGGCCTGGGCGGTCGAGGCCGGGCACCCTGGGCCATTCGGCCGGGCACCCGGGGCCGGCTGAAGAGGGGCGGGGCACCCGGGCAGGTGGCAGCAGCACCAACGGGAGGGGGCCGGGCACCCGGAGGGCGGCTGGGCGCAGGCGGCCGGGCACCCGGGGGCCAAGGCCGGGCACCCGCGGGTGGCTGGGGGCAGCGCCGGGTGTTGGGGAACATAGTAATTTCAAAAAAATTCCTACGCACACGCAAGATCATGGTGATGCATAGCAACGAGAGGGGAGAGTGTGTCCACGTATCCTCGTAGACCGAAAACGGAAGCGTTAGCACAACGCGGTTGATGTAGTCGTACGTCTTCACGATCCGACCAATCAAGTACCGAACGCACGACACCTCCGACTTCAGCACACGTTCAACTCGATGACGTCCCTCGAACTCCGATCCAGCCGAGCTTTGAGGGAGAGTTCCGTCAGCACGACGGCGTGGTGACGATGATGATGTTCTACCGACGCAGGGCTTCGCCCAAGCACCGCTACGATATGACCGAGGTGGATTATGATGGAGGGGGCACCGCACACGGCTAAGAGATCCAAGGGATCAATTGTTGTGTCTCTAGGGGGTGCCTCCCTCCCCGTATATAAAGGAGTGGAGGAGGGGGAGGGGCCGACCACCCTTGGCGCGCCCCATGAGGAGTCCTACTCCCACTGGGAGTAGGACTCCCCCCTTCCATGTTGGAGTAGGAGAGGAGAGGGAAGGAGAGAGAGGGGGAAAGGAAAGGGGGTGCGCCGCCCCCCTCCTTGTCCAATTCGGACTGGGGGGGGGGGGAGGGGCGCGCGGCTGCCCCTTGGCCGCCTCTCCTCTTCCACCACTTGGGCCCATGAGGCCCAATAACCTCCGGGGGGGGGGTTCCGGTAACCCCCCGGTACTCCGGTATATATCCGATAACCCCCGGAACCATTCTGGTGTCCGAATATAGTCGTCCAATATATCAATCTTCATGTCTCGACCATTTCGAGACTCCTCGTCATGTCCGTGATCACATCCGGGACTCCGAACTACCTTCGGTACATCAAAACACATAAACTCATAATATAACCGTCATCGAACTTTAAGCGTGCGGACCCTACGGGTTCGAGAACTATGTATACATGACGAGACACGTCTCCGGTCAATAACCAATAGCGGAACCTGGATGCTCATATTGGCTCCCACATATTCTACGAAGATCTTTATCGGTCAAACCGCATAACAACATACGTTGTTCCCTTTGTCATCGGTATGTTACTTGCCCGAGATTCGATCGTCGGTATCTCAATACCTAGTTCAATCTCGTTACCGGCAAGTCTCTTTACTCGTTCCGTAATACATCATCCCGCAACTAACTCATTAGTTACAATGCTTGCAAGGCTTATAGTGATGTGCATTACCGAGTGGGCCCAGAGATACCTCTCCGACAATCGGAGTGACAAATCCTAATCTCGAAATACGCCAACCCAACAAGTACCTTCGGAGACACCTGTAGAGCACCTTTATAATCACCCAGTTACGTTGTGACGTTTGGTAGCACACAAAGTGTTCCTCCGGTAAACGGGAGTTGCATAATCTCATAGTCATAGGAACATGTATAAGTCATGAAGAAAGCAATAGCAACATACTAAACGATCAAGTGCTAAGCTAACGGAATGGGTCAAGTCAATCACATCATTCTCCTAATGATGTGATCCCGTTAATCAAATGACAACTCATGTCAATGGCTAGGAAACTTAACCATCTTTGATCAACGAGCTAGTCAAGTAGAGGCATACTAGTGACACTCTGTTTGTCTATGTATTCACACATGTATTATGTTTCCGGTTAATACAATTCTAGCATGAATAATAAACATTTATCATGATATAAGGAAATAAATAATAACTTTATTATTGCCTCTAGGGCATATTTCCTTCAGTCTCCCACTTGCACTAGAGTCAATAATCTAGTTCACATCGCCATGTGATTTAACATCAATAGTTCACATCTTTATGTGGTTAACACCCATAGTTCACATCGATATGTGACCAACATCCAAAGGGTTGACTAGAGTCAGTAATCTAGTTCACATCGCTATGTGATTAACACCCAAAGAGTACTAAGGTGTGATCATGTTTTGCTTGTGAGATAATTTAGTCAACGGGTCTGTCACATTCAGATCCGTAAGTATTTTGCAAATTTCTATGTCTACAATGCTCTGCACGGAGCTACTCTAGCTAATAGCTCCCACTTTCAATATGTATCCAGATTGAGACTTAGAGTCATCTGGATCAGTGTCAAAACTTGCATCGACGTAACCCTTTACGACGAACCTTTTGTCACCTCCATAATCGAGAAACATATCCTTATTCCACTAAGGATAATTTTGACCGCTGTCCAGTGATCTACTCCTAGATCACTATTGTACTCCCTTGCCAAACTCAGTGGTAGGGTATACAATAGATCTGGTACACAGCATGGCATACTTTATAGAACCTATGGCTGAGGCATAGGGAATGACTTTCATTCTCTTTCTATCTTCTGCCGTGGTCGGGCTTTGAGTCTTACTCAATTTCACACCTTGTAACACAGGCAAGAACTCTTTCTTTGACTGTTCCATTTTGAACTATTTCAAAATCTTGTCAAGGTATGTACTCATTGAAAAAACCTTTACCAAGCGTCTTGATCTATTTCTATAGATCTTGATGCTCAATATGTAAGCAGCTTCACCGAGGTCTTTCTTTGAAAAAACTCCTTTCAAATACTCCTTTATGCTTTCTAGAAAATTCTACATTATTTCCGATCAACAATATGTCATTCACATATACTTATCAGAAATGTTGTAGTGCTCCCACTCACTTTCTTGTAAATATAGGCTTCACTGCAAGTCTGTATAAAACTATATGCTTTGATCAACTCATCAAAGCGTATATTCCAACTCTGCGATGCTTGCACCAGTCCATAGATGGATCGCTAGAGCTTGCACATTTTGTTAGCACTTTTAGGATCGACAAAACTTTCTGGTTGCATCATATACAACTCTTCTTTAAGAAATCCATTAAGGAATGTAGTTTTGATATCGATTTGCCAGATTTCATAAAATGTGGCAATTTTCTAACATGATTCAGACAGACTTAAGCATCGCTATGAGTGAGAAAATCTCATAGTAGTCAACACCTTGAACTTTGTCAAAAACCTTTTCCGACAAGTCTAGCTTTGTAGATAGTAACACTACTATCAGCGTCCTTCTTCCTCTTGAAGATCCATTTTATTCTCTATGGCTTGCCGATCATCGGGCAAGTCAACCAAAGTCCACACTTTGTTCTCATACATGGATCCCATCTCAGATTTCATGGCCTTAAGCCATTTCGCGGAATCTGGGCTCATCACCGCTTCCTCATAGTTCGTAGGTTCGTCATGGTCAAGTAACATGACCTCCAGAACAGGATTACGGTACCACTCTGGTGCGGATCTCACTCTGGTTGACCTACGAGGTTCGGTAGTAACTTGATCTGAAGTTACATGATCATCATCATTAGCTTCCTCACTAATTGGTGTAGGAGTCACAGGAACAGATTTCTGTGATTAACTACTTTCCAATAAGGGAGCAGGTACAGTTACCTCATCAAGTTCTACTTTCCTCCCACTCACTTCTTTCGAGAGAAACTCCTTCTCTAGAAAGGATCCATTCTTAGCAACGAATGTCTTGCCTTCGGATCTGTGATAGAAGGTGTACCCAACATTTTCTTTTGGGTATCCTATAAAGAGGCCCTTCTCCGATTTGGATTCGAGCTTATCAGGTTGAAACTTTTTCACATAAGCATCGTATCCCCAAACTTTAAGAAACGACGGCTTAGGTTTCTTGCTAAACCATAACTCATACGGTGTCGTCTCAACGGATTTAGATGGTGCCCTATTTTAACGTGAATGCAGCTGTCTCTAATGCATAACCCCAAAACTATAGTGGTAAATCGGTAAGAAACATCATAGATTGCACTATATCCAATAAAGTACGGTTATGACGTTCGGACACACCATTATGCTGTGGTGTTCCAGGTGGCACGAATTTGTGAAACTATTCCACATTGTTTTAATTGAAGACCATACTCGTAACTCAAATATTTGTCTCCGCGATCAGATCGTAGAAACTTTATTTTCTTGTCACGATGATTTTCCACTTCACTCTAAAATTCTTTGAACTTTTCAAATGTTTCAGACTTATGTTTCATCAAGTAGATATACCCATATCTGCTCAAATCATCTGTGAAGGTCAGAAAATAACGATACCCGCCACGAGCTTCAACACTCATCGGACCGCATACATCAGTATGTATTATTTCCAGTAAGTCAATTGCTCGCTCCATTGTTCCGGAGAACGGAGTCTTAGTCATCTTGCCCATGAGGCATGGTTCGCAAGCATCAAGTGATTCATAATCAAGTGATTCCAAAAGCCCATCAACATGGAGTTTCTTCATGCGCTTTACACCAATATGACCTAAACGGCAGTGCCACAAATAAGTTGCACTATCATTATTAACTTTGCATCTTTTGGCTTCAATATTATGAATACGTGTATCACTACAATCGAGATCCAACAAACCATTTTCATTGGGTGTATGACCATAGAAGGTTTTATTCATGTAAACAGAACAACAATTATTCTCTAATTTAAATGAATAACTGTATTGCAATAAACATGATCAAATCATATTCATGCTCAACGCAAACACCAAATAACATTTATTTAGGTTCAACACTAATCCCGAAAGTATAGGGAGTGTGCGATGATGATCATATCAATCTTGGAACTACTTCCAACACACATCGTCACCTCGCCCTTAGCTAGTTTCTGTTCATTTTGCAACTCTCGTTTCGAGTTACTACTTTTAGCAACTGAACCATTATCAAATACCGAGGGGTTGCTATAAACACTAGTAAAGTACACATCAATAACATGCATATCAAATATACCTATGTTCACTTTGCCATCCTTCTTATCCGCCAATTACTTGGGGTAGTTCCGCTTCCAGTGACCAGTTCCTTTGCAGCAGAGGCACTTAGTCTCAGGCTTAGGTCCAGACTTGGGCTTCTTCACTTGAGCAGCAACTTGTTTGCCGTTCTTCTTGAAGTTCCCCTTCTTCCCTTTGCCCCTTTTCTTGAAACAAGTGGTCTTGTCAACCATCAACACTTGATGTTTTTCTTGATTTCTACCTTCGCCGATTTTAGCATTGCGAAGAGCTTGGGAATTGTTTTCGTCATCCCTTGCATACTATAGTTCATCACAAAGTTCTACTAACTTGGTGATGGTGACTAGAGAATTCTGTCAATCACTATTTTATCTGGAAGATTAACTCCCACTTGATTCAAGCGATTGTAGTACCCAGACAATCTGAGCACATGCTCACTGCTTGAGCTATTCTCCTCCATCTTTTAGCTATAGAATTTGTTGGAGACTTCATATCTCTCAACTCGGGTATTTGCTTGAAATATTAACTTCAACTCCTGGAACATCTCATATGGTCCATGACGTTCAAAACGTCTTTGAAGTCCCGATTCTAAGCCATTAAGCATGGTGCACTAAATTATCAAGTAGTCATCATATTGAGCTAGCCAAACGTTCATAATGTCTGCATTTGCTCCTGCAATAGGTCTGTCACCTAGCGGTGCATCAAGGACATAATTCTTCTATGCAGCAATGAGGATAATCCTCAGATCACGGATCCAATCCGCATCATTGCTACTAACATCTTTCAACGTAGTTTTTCTCTAGGAACATATCAAAAATAAAACATAAGGGAAGCAACAACGCGAGCTATTGATCTACAACATAAATATGCTAATACTACCAGGACTAAGTTCATGATAAATTGAAGTTCAATTAATCATATTACTTAAGAACTCCCACTTAGATAGGCATCCCTCTAATCATCTAAGTGATCACGTGATCCAAATCAACTAAACGATAACCGATCATCACGTGAAATGAGTAGTTTTCAATGGTGAACATCACTATGTTGATCATATCTACTATATGATTCACGCTCGACCTTTCGGTCTCAGTGTTCCGAGGCCATATCTGCATATGCTAGGCTCGTCAAGTTTAACCTGAGTATTCTGCGTGTGCAAAACTGGCTTGCACCCGTTGTAGATGGACGTAGAGCTTATCACACCCAATCATCACATGGTGTCTGGGCACGACGAACTTTGGCAATGGTGCATACTCAGGGAGAACACTTTTATCTTGAAATTTAGTGAGAGATCATCTTATATTGCTACCGTCAATCAAAGCAAGATAAGATGCATAAAAATAAACATCACATGCAATCAATATAAGTGATATGATATGGCCATCATCATCTTGTGCTTGTGATCTCCATCTCCGAAGCACCGTCATGATCACCATCGTCACCGGCGTGACACCTTGATCTCCATCGTAGCATCGTTGTCGTCTCGCCAACTATTGCTTCTACGACTATTGCTACCGCTTAGTGATAAAGTAAAGCAATTACAGGGCGATTGCATTGCATACAATAAAGCGACAACCATATGGCTCCTGCCAGTTGCCGATAACTCGGTTACAAAACATGATTATCTCATACAATAAAATATATCATCATGCCTTGACCATATCACATCACAACATGCCCTGCAAAAACAAGTTAGACGTCCTCTACTTTGTTGTTGCAAGTTTTACGTGGCTGCTACGGGCTGAGCAAGAACCGTTCTTACCTACGCATCAAAACCACAACGATAGTTCGTCAAGTTAGTGCTGTTTTAACCTTCTCAAGGACCGGGCGTAGCCACACTCGGTTCAACTAAAGTTGGAGAAACTGACACCCGCCAGCCACCTGTGTGCAAAGCACGTCGGTAGAACCAGTATCGCGTAAGCGTACGCGTAATGTTGGTCCGAGCCGTTTCATCCAACAATACCGCCGAACCAAAGTGTGACATGCTGGTAAGCAGTATGACTTGTATCGCCCACAACTCACTTGTGTTCTACTCATGCATATAACATCTACGCATAAAACCAGGCTCGGATGCCACTGTTGGGGAACGTAGTAATTTCAAAAAAATTCCTACGCACACGCAAGATCATGGTGATGCATAGCAACGAGAGGGGAGAGTGTGTCCACGTACCCTCGTAGACCGAAAGCGGAAGCGTTAGCACAACACGGTTGATGTAGTCGTACGTCTTCACGATCCGACCGATCAAGTACCGAACGCACGGCACCTCCGAGTTCAACACACGTTCAACTCGATGACGTCCCTCGAACTCCGATCCAGCCGAGCTTTGAGGGAGAGTTCCGTCAGCACAACGGCGTGGTGACGATGATGATGTTCTACCGACGCAGGGCTTTGCCTAAGCACCGGTACGATATGACCGAGGTGGATTATGGTGGAGGGGGGCACCGCACACGGCTAAGAGATCCAAGGGATCAATTGTTGTGTCTCTAGGGGGTGCCTCCCTCCCCGTATATAAAGGAGTGGAGGAGGCGGAGGGGGCCGGCCACCCTTTGGCGCGCCCCATGAGGAGTCCTACCCCCACTGGGAGTAGGACTCCCCCCTTCCATGTTGGAGTAGGAGAGGAGAGGGAAGGAGAGAGAGGGGGAAAGGAAAGGGGGGGCGCCGCCCCCTCCTTGTCCAATTCGGCCTTGGGGGGAGGGGCGCGCGGCTGCCCCTTGGCCGCCTCTCCTCTTCCACCACTTGGGCCCATGAGGCCCAATAACCTCCGGGGGGGGGGGGGGGGGGGGTTCCGGTAACCCCCCGGTACTCCGGTATATATCCAATAACCCCCGGAACCATTCCGGTGTCCGAATATAGTCGTCCAATATATCAATCTTCATGTCTCGACCATTTCGAGACTCCTCGTCATGTCCGTGATCACATCCGGGACTCGGAACTACCTTCGGTACATCAAAACACATAAACTCATAATATAACCGTCATCGAACTTTAAGCGTGCGGACCCTACGGGTTCGAGAACTATGTAGACATGACCGAGACACGTCTCCGGTCAATAACCAATAGCGGAACCTGGATGCTCATATTGGCTCCCACATATTCTACGAAAATCTTTATCGGTCAAACCGCATAACAACATACGTTGTTCCCTTTGTCATCGGTATGTTACTTGCCCGAGATTTGATTGTCGGTATCTCAATACCTAGTTCAATCTCGTTTCCGGCAAGTCTCTTTACTCGTTCCGTAATACATCATCCCGCAACTAACTCATTAGTTGCAATGCTTGCAAGGCTTAAGTGATGTGCATTACCGAGTGGGCCCAGAGATACCTCTTCGACAATCGGAGTGACAAATCCTAATCTCGAAATACGCCAACCCAACAAGTACCTTCGGAGACACCTATAGAGCACCTTTATAATCACCCAGTTACGTTGTGACGTTTGGTAGCACACAAAGTGTTCCTCCAGTAAACGGGAGTTGCATAATCTCATAGTCATAGGAACATGTATAAGTCATGAAGAAAGCAATAGCAACATACTAAACGATCAAGTGCTAAGCTAACGGAATGGGTCAAGTCAATCACATTATTCTCCTAATGATGTGATCCCGTTTATCAAATGACAACTCATGTCTATGGCTAGGAAACTTAACCATCTTTGATCAACGAGCTAGTCAGGTAGAGGCATACTAGTGACACTATGTTTTGTCTATGTATTCACACATGTATTATGTTTCCGGTTAATACAATTCTAGCATGAATAATAAAAATTTATCATGATATAAGGAAATAAATAATAACTTTATTATTGCCTCTAGGGCATATTTCCTTCACCGGGGTGGTGCAGGCACCCGGGCCCTCCATGGCCGGGCACCCGGGGCCGGCTGGGAGCGGCGCTAGGGGAGGGGCCGGGCCTCCGGGGCCAAAGTGCCTGGGCACCCGGGCCCTCCATGGCCGGGCACCCGGGGCCGGCTGGGAGCGGCGCCAGGGGAGGGGCCGGGCCTCCGGGGCCAAAGTGCTCGGGCACTCGGGGTGTCCAGGACTCCTCCTTCTTCTCTCTTGTCGCGCGTCCATCTTCCTTCTCCTCCGTAGGTCTCCGGTGAACTTGGTGATCCCTCCGTGCTTTCTCATGACGATCTCCGGAGTACCTAAGAATGCATAATGTTTCCATTTGAGGTAGAATCCGACTCTCATGTGAATCCGAATGAAACTCGAAGAGGAAAGAGTTCACCTCGATTTCGATGGCGCGTGCACGAGCTCTCGTCGTATGTCCTCTCTGTGCTTGCGGTGGCGGTGTGACGTCCATGGGGATAGTCAAGGGATGCTCCGCATCATCTCCCCCCCTTGGGAGATATCCGTCCACGGATCGTGATCTTCATCACCATGGGAAAGAGCGGGCGTTGTCGTGTAGAAGTGGACAACCACCAAGCACTTGTCATGTTGAAGCTCGAAATGGTCACTCTCCAATGTCGCATCGTCTTGTAAGTCCTTCAAAAGGAGCAAAGATAACAAGCACTTGGAAAAACAAATGTGGTAGGCATTAAAGCAAAACCAAGCATTCAAGAGGTGATTCACCCAACAAGTGTTGTCATCAAGCATAGCATATGGTTTGACAAAGAAGTGTTCATGGCATTTAAGCATATAAATTGAGCACATGGAAGAGCATCATGGAAACAATCATGCAAAGGTGAGGAAAAGGTGCTAATATGTTGGACATGAGAATAAGCATATACCTCAAGCCCATAGCAAGCATGCATAAGACTCTCAATGAACGGTCTATGGTAGGCATAAGAGTCATTCACAACACCAAAGAAGATGATATGTCTAAACACATGCAAGTGCAAGACAATCCAAGCATAATGTGCATAGGGTGTAGTGAAAATCGAGTGGCACTCAACACAATAGAAAGAGCAATTGTTCATCATGTGTGAGGCAATCAAATCAATCATGTGACAAGCAATGGTACATGGCATATGTGAAGTAATGACATTGTTGCAACCAAACATATGATAGGAGCAAGTAATCCAAGAATTGGATGCAACATGAGAAAGCCTAGAAATCAAGTCGTGCAAGCTAGTAGTGCGAAGATGCAACATACTAGAAGAAATCATGGCAATCATGTCATGTGAGCGAATAATAGGCATAGGCAATGCACATGAAATATCACAAGCACGAACACAAAGCAAGATCATAGTATCATCATAGGCATAGGGCACAAAGGAAACATGGCAATAACAAGCAATATCTCCACCAAGCATGCAAACACACATACAAGTAGTAGAATCAATCATCATGTGTAATGCAAAGCATGGGTCACAAATGCATGGCAAAGGCATAGGAATGAGCATATCATGCAAAGTGAACATGGCAATATGTGCATATAATAGGTAATGGACAATAACCCAAAACCATGTGAGAGCCATGTAGAAGAAATGCGCGAAGTCTTTGCGCGAAGAGAGCGGTGGGAAAGACAATCCATGGGATCCCGAGTCATCATTGCTCTCTAGAGCTCGTTTTGTCAACTCATGGGATTGTGAGGTTGACAAGTATTCATGGGTACCTACACAAAAGAGACACAAACCAAAGAAGTTGTGTGCGTGGCAAATGTACACATCATCCATCATGATGTGTATGTGCATGTGTGAGTTAGCACGAGATAAGCATCGCTCAAAGAAATTTGATGCATGGTATAAGAACATGTCATCCATCATGAAAGAATAGTTGTTATGTATAACACGATGGGGATGCAAATTTAGCCTACAAGTATATGGCACATCACTAGCATGTTTATTCATGGGGAGCATATGGTGCACACAAGTATTGGGATCATGTAATGGGTAGGATGAATCAAAATCTCCTAAAATGTATGAGGAAACTATGGGGGTCTCCTCATGAGCAATAGTGGAAACATCATATGGAGAATATGAACAACATCCAAAACAATGCATATCCGAAGCTAGGTGGTCATGGCATGGCATATGAGATAAATGATGCAAAGGGAGCATATCAATATCATCACAAGAAAAACAAATGCCAATAACCATGGGCTTGTCATCTATGCCATATGTGCAAATTGGGTTTATGTTGATGGCATATGCATAGTCACTACGATGAGATTGCAAATATGACATATTGTTGATCTCATGCATAGCATATGACAAGTCAAGCGGATTGTCAAACATGATGTGACCGAGAGAATTATCACAAGAAATCCTATGTAACATGGCATCACGACGAATAGACTCGACATGGCAATCATCAAACTCATCATAAATGGGTAAATCATTGCATGGGGAAGTCGAACTAGCATGAAGCATGACAATAGGTGGATCAACATCATGCAAGCAATCAATGTCAAGAATGTCACTAGTGGGACAAGAGCATCACCTTCACCCATGTTACCTTTGTCGTTCCACTCAAGTGGTGTAGGTGAGGTGGCAAAGACCAAATGGTGGTCATCATCTTCATCCTGATGGAACCATGTGGGGGGTGCATCATATTCCACCATGGCCATCGTCTTGTCCAAAGGGATGACGAAGTCATCGAAGATCGGCGCATCATCATATATGGGACCTAGCACCAAATGAGAAGACACAATAGAGGAAGAGGTTAAGTTGTTAGAAATCGAAATGGCCTCACATGCCTTATCAACTACCTCACTCTCTCTATGTGGTGGTGGCTCACTCACTCCCTCAAGGTAGGTGCACTCAATGTTACATATGGTGGAGTCACTCATCTCACTCAAGTGGTGGGGGTTGTGGCTCTCCTCACAGGGGAATTGTGGCAACTTATCATATATGGGGCTAGTGGTGAAGGCGCTGTCACTCTCCATATGGTGGCCTAAGTCACTTAATTCATCATACGTCGCCGTGGTCGAAGGGAAAATCCCATGATCAATCATCTCGTTGTCGTCACCGTGGATGAAGGCCGAAGATGGCACCTCATCGCTCTCCTCCATGACCGAAGGGAAAATCCCATGCTCGATCATCTTCCTTGAGGGGCTTCCGAAGATGGAAGTGTCGCCCTTGCTCGTAGGTGATCGCCTTGTACTTGATGATGTCGAAGTAGGCGTACTCGTGGGAAGTAGGCGAAGATGCCTTACGTCCGAAGGCGAAGATGCCTTGATAACACTTGGCGAAGATGCCGAAGTAGGCGTGGTAGCCGGAGCTTCCTCTTGGTGGTGCTTGTCTCACGGTCTTCTCTTGTGCTCATGAAGTTTGGCCATAGCTTGATGTAGAGCTTTTTGGGACTTGTAGGTGTACGCATCGCGAGCATCTTCATCTTGATGGTGTTGTAGTGCTTGAGCTCGATGGCGTTCCTGAGATTGGCCACTTGAGCGTCGTCGCCTTGAAGATGACGAAGGGGAAGAAGACTTGTAGTTGGCCACCATGTCTCGTACTTGATCCCTTTGTTTGGCCAACTTGGTGTCGAGGTAGTACCTTATCTTTGCTTCGTTTTGGCGAATGTCGATGGAGAGTCGCTCAATGCCTTGCATTGCTTGTTGTAGTACGAAGATGGAAGTTTTGGTTATGTAGATGTTCGCGTTGTCGTTGTCGTGGAAGACCGGAGATGAAATGCCTTGCCTATCCATCACAAGACTCGAGCAAATGTGAGTGGTAGAAAGAAAAGAACTAGACCAATGTACCTTATCCAATGTTGAAGATGGATCAATGATCACTCAATAATGTAACAAGGAAATAGCACAATTGGTACCGGATCTTGTCAACTCTCACACCTACACAAGTAAGGCTTATGGTGGAGCTTGATGAGGATAGTGGCACAAAAATTTGATGCAAAATGTTAGCAAGAGTCAATAATGTTGGAAAAGATTCACAAATTCGCAAGTGAAACAAGTAGACCAATAGCAATATGTGGCACACTGAAACACACACACGGATAGATAAATGGGGTCGTGCAACCAAGGAATGAGCACAAAATGTGGAATCCACGGAAAACGCTCGTGTTGCACAACTCAAGGGAGATGCTAGCACGATTTCTCAATAGGCGGATACGACACTTGTGCACAACCTATTAGATGCAAAATGTATGAGCTTTCTATCCCAAGTATGATATGTGTATGATGTTCCCGTTGTTCTTCTCAAGATGATCCAAGATGATCGGCTATGACAATCTTATGTGCAATGTGGTATGATGCTATGGCACTTGCTTACAAGCTCTTTGCTCTCTTTTCTTTTGCTTAAAAGCTTATTCTCTCTTTGTTTTTTTATGGCCACTTATGCGAAATGCACAAACCAAGATAGCAATTGTGTATATGCGGGAACAATCTTGTGGCACAAGGGATGATATGATGATACCAAGATGATACCAATATGATATGGTATGTATGCAATGGAAGGTATGGATCACTAATGTGCACAAGTAACGTTGCCGGCAATACTCAAAGGCTAGTCTCGATAGGCAAGTGACGCAAAATGGGCTAAGGGGTGAACAATGTAATGGCAAGAATGTACAATGAAGGGATACCACGATACCAAGATGATATAGAGGTTACCGTTCTTGCTTACGGTTAGGTTGTCAAAATGGTGAAGTGGTCGATGTCGAAGACGACCTCGTGGCGATGATGAGTGGCGGTGTTCTTGATGTAGATACCAAGATGATGTAGACCCGTCCCTAAGTAGCCGAAACTCCTTAGGAAACGGTAAAACCGCAAACTCAAAATCTCCAAAGGCAAATGTCAAATGGTGGTAGCGGAATGCGATGGTGGTTCCGGAATTAGCAATGCAGAAGTGGTGTTGGTGGTAGATAGTCCTGGCCATCTCAGGCCCGGCCCTGACGGCCCACCCAGGCCCGAACCTAAAATCCAGGGCCTAGGCCCGATGGGCTTGCCCGTGGGCCGGGCTTGGGCCTGAGTTTTGAGCCCACCAGCAGGGCCTGGACGGGCTTGGGCTTGGCATATTGGCATTTTAAGGAAGAGGCCCGGCCCATGGCCCTAAGCCCTAAGGGCTTTTCAGTGCTTTTTACTGGATGGGCCGGGCTTGGGCTTGAAAAGTAGGCCCGATGGTAGGGCTTGGGAGGGCCTGGGCCTCAGTTTTTTGTCGTGGGCTTTTTTAGGCCCGGCCCAAGCCCAGCCCGGCCCGGCCCATGGCCAGATATAGTGGTAGATGACGAAGCAACCGTCCCTAAGTAGCCGAAACACCTTAGGGGACTAAAGTCACCATTCAAGTAACCACAAATGCTATATGGGTCAAAATTGGGTTAGGTTGCGGAAAGCTATGATGGTTTGGCGGATGATATGGTGGATGGTCTATGCAAAGATGCCAAATTTTGATGGAGTCTGTCGGTGTCAAAACCGGCGGATCTCGGGTAGGGGGTCCCGAACTGTGCGTCTAAGGCGGATGGTAACAGGAGGCGGGGGACACGATGTTTACCCAGGTTCGGGCCCTCTCGATGGAGGTAATACCCTACTTCCTGCTTGATTGATCTTGATGATATGAGTATTACAAGAGTTGATCTACCACGAGATCGTAGAGGCTAAACCCTAGAAGCTAGCCTATGGTATGATTGTTGTTGTCCTACGGACTAAACCCTCCGGTTTATATAGACACCGGAGGGGGCTAGGGTTACACAGAGTCGGTTACAAGGGAGGAGATCTATATATCCGTATTGCCAAGCTTGCCTTCCACGCCAGGGAGAGTCCCACCCGGACACGGGACGAAGTCTTCAATCTTGTATCTTCATAGTCCAACAGTCGGCCAAAGGATATAGTCCGGCTGTCCGAGGACCCCCTAATCCAGGACTCCCTCAGTAGCCCCTGAACCAGGCTTCAATGACGATGAGTCCGGCGCGCAGATTGTCTTCGGCATTGCAAGGTGGGTTCCTCCTCCGAATATTCCATAGAAGATTTTGAACACAAGGATAGTGTCCGGCTCTGCAAAACAAATTCCACATACCACCGTAGAGAGAATAATATTTCCACAAATCTAATCTGCTGACAGCTTCTCATAACATGACGTTCTGCCGTGGTCTGGTCATGACGAACCATTTTTCACAACCTGCCACTGCACGTGTTGCGAGGCGGTTTTATTGGCACATCCTGTCGAAGCAGAGATCGTGTCCCTCTTTTTACGGGATTCTCATCAATACGGTGTGGGTAACGCAACCGCGCCACCAATTACGGCGCTTGGGGGATAAGCGGTTTTACTGGGCAAGTGGGGAGGCGCAGAATACCTGCTGCCTTTATAAGGGGATAAGAACGCCCATTCACACCCACGCCTTCTTCTTCCCGATCCATTACCCTCCGCCCGAGCTCCAGCGCCCAAGCGTTCATCTCTTTTGCCCACAAAGGCCTTCCGAAAATGTCCGGATCCGGAGCAGGAGGCAAATGGATGGCCTCTACCGTCCAAGAGAAGGATATCAAAAAGCTTTGGGAGGTCGGGTATCTGACCAAGAAAATCAGCCACCGTCTCCCGACGGCGGGACAGATCGTCCCTACTCCGGAACCCCACGAGAGGGTTGTATTCCTCCCTCACTTTGTCCGTGGGCTAGGGTTTCCCCTCCACCCGTTCGTTCGCGGCATCATGTATTACTATGGGATCGTTCTTCACGATTTGTCCCCTAATTCCTTCCTCAACATCTCGACATTCATTGTCGTGTGCGAGGGTTTTCTCCGCATCTCGCCACACTTCGGCTTATGGCTGAAGATTTTTAATGTGAAGCCCAAGGTAGTGGGCGGCGAGCACGCCGAGTGCGGGGGCGCTATGGTGAGCAAGATGCCCAATGTCATATGACCAACAGGCACCTTTAACGATTCTGTCAAGGAGTGGCAACAGCAATGGTTTTACATCACTGAGCCGCGTGGCACGGAATGGGCCGCTACTCCTGAGTTTTGATCCGGTGCCCCCCTGCGGCTTACATCATGGGTCAAGAAGGGCCTGAATTGGTCCTCGTTCGATGAACTGTCGGTGCTCCAGACACACGTTAAAGATATGGGAGACAAGAACATTGAACTTGTCAATGTAGTCCAGGTGATGTTAGTTCGCCGGATCCTGCCTTGCCAACACCGGACTTGCAATCTATGGGAATTCGATCCGACCAGGCACCAAACCTTACGAGAGCTTTTTGGCTCCTCGCACAAGGACATCTGGAAGGTGCTTTTCAAGTCCAGCAAATCATGGCCGGACTCCACTAAGGACCGCGGGTACCAACTGTCCCGTCCTGCAAGTTCGGTAAGTCATCATACTTTCTATCCGCATAACCCAAAGGAAGCGCTTAACGTGTTTTCTACAACTCTCCCAGGGCTGGACGAAGAAGGTGGAGCGGATCCATTGTCCGGCCCCGCTGCCCGAAGAACCGGCCGTCCCACTTCTGACGAAGATGCTGGTCCCGGCGCCTTACAAGGTGCCGAAGAAGACGGCCAAGAAGGAGGCCAAAAAGACCCGGGGTGGTCTTCATCGCCGCGGCACTTCGGACACAATATCTAAAGGCTCTGATGCCCGTTCCGCCTCCGAAGAGGAGGAGGAGGAGGAGGAAGATGAATCCCCTACGGGAGGAAGAAAAAAGAGGACGGCCTCCGTACACTTGGAGGCCAAGCCACCCGAAAGGGGAAAGGCTCCTCTTCCGGAGGAGTCCACTGCCGCCGCCGACAGCGGCCCGGCATGGGATCCCAGGGCCCAGCCCCTGGGGAACTCGTGAGTATATAAAATATGAGTACGTTTATGCGTCCAGACTCATCATGGCATAGTATTTCAACCTGAGCCATATTTTTTGTAGTCCGGCGAGGTCCCGTACCAAACAATCCTCATCAAAGGATTCGCTGAGCTCGGATGCTATGGAGAGCGGGACGCCCCCAAGGGCCCCTTCCTCCAAATAGGTGAATAGCATCGAGGCTTCGTCCCAGAAGGACCCCGGCCAAGGAGGAGAGGAAAAGACCGTGAAGGCGGTGCCTGGAGGTCAAACTTCAGGGGCCGGACACATGGGGGAGAAAATCCCCATGGGAGCTGACGGCGGGGGCCATCTGGAATTCGGCTCCCAGCCGGATACAGTTCCGGAGACCAATACGGCTCCAGAATCAGGCAGGCAGCCTCTCTCAGCTGGAGGGGACATGCCTGTTCCACCGGCAACCTCTGTCCAACCAGAGGTGTCGGATGCTTTGTTGGTGGCGCTGAAGAGCGCCTCCATCGTCAATGAACACCGTGCCCTTATGGGTGCGGTGATTGAGAAGATTCAGTCTGCTGAGAGTGGACTGAATGGAGCCTGTATTAGCCTTATAAAAGGTTTTGAGGTATGTTTTATGAGTTTCAAAGAGTGTCATGGTATGGATAGTAGCCCCTGATACACTGTTCGGTGAAAGAAAGAACCGGACAGAGGATCAAATTAATGTTCGCAGGAAGACTCATTGAATGACATCTTTTCCTCTTCTGTTATAAGCAGGCGTCTGTTGCCTCTCATACTGCGGAGATCTCCGGACTGAATCAAAGTCTGGAGCGGGCCAAAGAAGAACTTGGCCAATTGAAAATGCAGTTGGGAGATAAACAAGGTATGCACAAGTCTTGTTCGCGTTTATTGTGAATGAATTTTCAGTATGATGAAATAAGCTTCATGATTTGCACTAGGGATGGTGACCGAAGTCGAGGCTCTTAAGAAGGCTGTGGCCGAGGCCGAGAAAAAGGAAGCCACAGAGCAGGCTCTTCGCGAGAAGCACGAGGCCAGGGTTATTAAAGCTGAGCAGGAGCTGCAAGAGGCCGTGAGGAAATGCGAGACCTTGGAGCAGAGTTTAACGGAGAAAGAATTCGAACTCACCAAGGCGCATCAGGCCACGAGCGATGCCCAGGGGGAAACCCAAAGCGCCCTGCAGGGGATCCAAGAGGCGAGAAAGATCGCGACGGGTAAGGCTTTTTCCATGTAAAGCAAGTATTTGAGGGGAAAATTATGTTTCTAATTTTGAATTCAGATTTCTCAGGGGTATTTGCCGAGCTGCCCCGCAGCATATCAGATGCCGCCCAATTCTACCGAGCCGAAGAAAAGAACACTGCGGAGAAGCTCTTCTGGTTGCAGTATTTGGCACCGAATTATCCGGTGCCCTTTGTCGATCAACTGAAACAGCTAATCGAACTGCATAAAGCAGCGGAACTGGCCATGAAGGATATGATTATCCGGCTATGGCCCGCCGAGCCGATTCCAAGCAGCTACTTCGGGCTCGTGAAGCGGCTTGTGAGTGGCTGCCCTCGACTTGATGTCATCAAGCGGTCGGTTTGTATAGAAGGTGCGCGAATGGCCTTTGCCCGCGCAAAGGTGCACTGGGGGAAGATGGATGCTGAAAAGCTGATGACCGAAGGACCGCCAGAGGGGAAGGAGCACCGCAAGCCCGAATTATATTATGAGAGTGTCCGGAAAGGATCCTACCTTGCAGCGGAGTTATGTACCAAGGACATTATATTTCCATGAATGCAAATCATGTTGTCCTTTGTAATGTTTGAACAAGGTCATTTATATTATTTATTGCTTGTTATATAAAAGTTTATCCTCCTGCGCGGCCGTTTTATATATTGATCCTGAGAGTTGGCCAGTCGTCGGCTTCTGCCCCCACGTAAGAAGTACGGGGGTGTTCGGGATAAACCTGATCACTCTTTATCCCAGTTTTGGGTCCTTCAAAGGAGGTGTTCAGCACAACGAACCAGGCAATCGGACTATAAGGCTTTATCACTCTCACTTAGCCATAGGAGCTTTAGGAAGGTAGGCGCAGCCCCTGGTGTTCGGAAGACCGCACGAGGGGCTCTATAAGCACCTGATCAGAAGAAAAACCGATCCATCGCACGCTGCATTGGTTATGGCATTATGCGGGAGAAATCCTTAAAGATTTTGTAACCTCTCGAACAGCTGACCAACTCTCGCCGTATCATGACAGTCAATTTTCGTCTTTCTCTACTGAGGTGCTCGTCCGGAAGAACCGGGACACAATCACAATAGTTCTCCCAGTGCTACCTTAGCCGATATAGCGGAACGTAAGGTACCAAAACATGGGAGCCGGGCAAACCTAACTATTGACCCAAGACATGATTCGGAGCTGATGCATATAATGCTATAGGTTTGGGGTGCCGAACTTCCGTGAAGGCGTTCAGACTTTATTGCCGTGTTATGGGTAAAACGAAGCCCCTGGCATATTTTAAGGCATATCGCTGTGTACGGATGCCACTTGACAAAAGAATTTCAATAAGAAATAACAGCAGGTAAGCGTCGTATAAATCCACATGTTGTATTTGAATAGTACATCTATGCGTATGAGTACAGGTAATGTGATAAAAAAAGGAATATGACTGCGGAACCTGCTGAGACCGGGGGGGGGGGGAAGCTGAGTGCGGATCCGGAGTATAGCCGGATGGTCATTGCGGGGAATGTCTAAGGATTCCCTTGCGCATTCAAGCTGCCTCCGTATCGCCCGTCCTGGTCGGCGCAAAGGTGAACCTGCGAAGGAAATATAAGAAATGTTTGCGTGCCGGAGAGCGGTTGAGCCGCCGAGTGCGGCCTGTCCTGGCCTTCGCCGGAGTTTTTAATCGAGCTCTGGATGAGTCAGGCTATCCTTCCGCGAAGTAGTTCGGAGTCCCTTGACGGTGTCCGGGAGCCTGGACGTCGACTCGAGGTTCGGCTGCGAGGTGCTGCTCGTTGCTTCTGCTGTTAAGGCGGCGGTGTACTTGTTGGTGCCGAGGGAAGGTTCGGACTTGCCATTAAACGTGATGACGCCGCGTGGACCGGGCATATTGAGTTTACGGTAGGCATAATGTGGCACCGTGTTGAATCGAGCGAACGCGGTTCGTCCGAGCAGTGCCTGATAATCACTGCGGAAAGGGACGATTTCGAAGATTAACTCTTCGGTACGGTAATTTTCTGGTGATCCGAAGACTACCTCAAGGGCAATGGAGCCTGTACAGCTGGCTTCCACACCTGGTATAATGCCTCTGAAAGTGGCTTTAGTGGGTTTGATCGCCGAATGATCGATGCCCATCTTGCGCACTGTGTCCTGGTAAAGCAGATTTAGACTGTTGCCTCCGTCCATAAGGACTCGTGTGAGGTGGAACCCGTCAATTATTGGGTCGAGGACTAGTGCGGCTGGATTGCCCTGATTGGCGTTAACCGGACGATCCGTGCGGTTGAAGGTGACCGACCCTAGTTTATATTGTGGGACGACTAGTTCCGTTAAGTCGGCATCCCTAAGGGTGCGTATCCGATCCGAGTTGGGAATTTGGGTGGTGTTTACCACATTCACCGATTGAATATGCGGGGGAAATTTCTTTTGCCCTCCTGTGTTCGGTGATCTAGGCTCTTCGCCGCCATCATAGCTTTGAGACCCCCCTTCTCCGTTTTTGGCACCTGCCCTGCCGGCTTGTTTGAAGACCCAGCATTCTCTGTTGGTATGGGTGGCTGGCGTTCCTGGGGTGCCATGAATTTGGCATTGGCGATCGAGTATGCGGTCCAGACTGGATGGACCCGAATTGTTATTTTTGAGTGGCCCTTTCCGCTGACCGGACTTTGAGCCCCTAAACCTGGCATTAACTGCCGTCTCTTCGGCGTTTTCACCATATTTGCGGCGCTTGTGTTTGTTGCGTCGTGGTTTGCCGTTGCTATCCCTAGCCTCTGATGTGCCAGGTTTGCTTGCTGTATTGTTACTACGAGCCAACCAGCTATCTTCGCCCGCGCAAAAGCGGGTCATGAGTGTCGTGAGGGCTGCCATGGATTTTGGCTTCTCTTGGCCGGGGCGCCGGGCGAGCCATTCGTCACGGATGTTATGCTTAAATGCCGCTAAGGCCTCTGCATCCGGACAGTCGACAATTTGGTTCTTCTTAGTTAGGAACCGGGTCCTGAATTTCCTGGCCGATTCCCCTGGCTGCTGAGTTATATGACTTAAATCGTCAGCATCCGGCGGTCGCACATAAGTGCCCTGGAAATTGTCAAGGAATGCATCTGCCAGGCTCTCCCAACTTCCGATGGAGTTTGCCGGCAAGCTATTGAGCCAATGCCGGGCCGGCCCTTTGAGTTTTAGCGGGAGATACTTGATGGCATGTAAATCATCCCCTCGGGCCATGTGAATGTGGAGGAAGAAGTCTTCTATCCATACCGCGGGGGTCTGTAGTACCATCATATGATTCAATGTTTATGGGTTTAAAACCCTCTGGGAATTCGTGATCCATTACTTCATCAGTGAAGCATAGGGGGTGTGCGGCGCCTCTGTGCCGGGCTATATCACGACGCAGTTCATACGAGTCTTGTCTGCTGTATTCGGCCCGGACGGATTTGCTTTTAGTATATCCGGCGTGACGGTCATCGTCCCGCGTTGGGGTGCGCCCCCGTGATTCGTAGATCGATCTTGCATGTCCTGCTTTGTTTTCCAATACGTCTCGCAGGTCCCGCGTGTTGCCCCGAGCCTTGGTATTTTTGTTTGAATGGCGGCGGGGTGCGGGCTGGACTTCGGGCTGCTATGCCCCTCTGTCTCGGCCACGATGTGGCCGATCAGCCGCATCATACGTTGGTGATGTAGATTTCAATGCTTCCTCCTCGAGTTGGGGTAGCAACCTGCGCTTTGGGTAACTCTTGGTTGGGCGCTCGAGTTCGTATTCCTCGGCCGCCAGGACTTCAGTCCATCTATCCGCTAGCAGATCTTGATCAGCTCAAAGCTGTTGTTGCTTTTTCTTCAGGCTGTTTGCTGTGGCTATAAGCCGGCGCTTGAAACGCTCTTGCTCGACGGGATCCTCAGGCACGATAAATTCTTCGTCGCCGAGGCTCACTTCGTCTTCGGAGAGAGGCATGTAATTGTCATCCTCTGATTCTCCATCTGCTGCCTATTCTGGAGGGCTAGCTTGTTCATCTTCCCGCTCGAGGTCTGGCTGGAGGGGATTTTCGTCGTCTTCGGCACTATTCGGAGCGTTATTGTCTCTTGGGCCGGTATCACTGCTATGGCGGGACTTAGAGCGGCGCCGCTGACGTCGGTGCTTGCATTGCTTCTTGGAGGGATTATCCACCGTTGTCTTATCGCCTTCTTTGGGGGTGTCCATCATGTATATATCATATGATGAGGTGGCAGTCCAGCGCCTTGTGGGCGGTGGTTCCTGTTCGTCTCCTGCATCGTCGTCCATAGCGTCGATGTCTTCGGAGCCGAAATTGAGCATGTCGGTTAAATCGTCGACAGTGGCTACTAAGTGGGTGGTGGGTGGGGAGCGAATTTCTTCGTCGTCCGCATCCCATTCTAGCCGGACATAGTTCGGCCAAGGTTCTCCTGACAAGGAGAGAGACCTTAATGAATTTAGCACATCGCCAAAAGGCGAGTGCTGAAAGATATCCGCGGAGGTAAACTCCATGATCGGCGCCCAATCAGATTCGATAGGCATGGACGCAGGCGGTTCGGGGCCTGTGGCCGGGGATGAATCCGAGGATCCGGCGACACAGGTCTCATAGGGGGTGAAGTCAGTATTCGGCTCTATCGCCGCTAAGTTTGTGGCCTCTGAGGCGGGGTCCATCCACCCGTCCTCGGACGGCGTACTCGACTCCGGATCTAGGGCCGGAGTAGGCATGGGTGTGATCTCCCGAACACCGTCCGGCGGCAGAGCTAAGTCGTGCTCGTCGTGACTGTGCGGCGCACCTGACATGTGCTTGAATCCGTCGAAGATCAAGTCTCCGCGGATGTCGGCAGTATAGTTCAAGTTTCCAAACCCTGACCTGATGGCCAGGGGCGTAGCTCTCGATCTGCTCCAGATGGCCAAGCGAGTTGGCCCGCAGTGCGAAGCCGCCGAACACGAAGATCTGTCCGGGGAGGAAAACCTCACCCTGGATCGCATCGTTGCCGATGATCGAAGGGGCCATCGAACCTTGTGGTGACGGCACAGTGGAACTCTCAATCAAAGCACCAATGTCGGTGTCAAAACCGGCGGATCTCGGGTAGGGGGTCCCGAACTGTGCGTCTAAGGCGGATGGTAACAGGAGGCGGGGGACACGATGTTTACCCAGGTTCGGGCCCTCTCAATGGAGGTAATACCCTACTTCCTGCTTGATTGATCTTGATGATATGAGTATTACAAGAGTTTATCTACCATGAGATCGTAGAGGCTAAACCCTAGAAGCTAGCCTATGGTATGATTGTTGTTGTCCTACGGACTAAACCCTCCGGTTTATATAGACACCGGAGGGGGCTAGGGTTACACAGAGTCGGTTACAAGGGAGGAGATCTACATATCCATATTGCCAAGCTTTCCTTCCACGGCAAGGAGAGTCCCACCCGGACACGGGACGAAGTCTTCAATCTTGTATCTTCATAGTCCAACAGTCCGGCCAAAGGATATAGTCCGGCTGTCCGAGGACCCCCTAATCCAGGACTCCCTCAGAGTCAAATGGTGGTAAAACCAAGATGAGCAGCTCGGGCATGTCGCTAGCTTTTCAACGAGCCAAAGAACACCCAAATCGGAGTTCGGGAGTGAAAGTTATGAGTGAAAACGTAAAGTGCACGCGGCTGATTCTGGGGGGTGCGGGTGCCCGGGGGTGGAAGGTGCGGGCACCCGGGGTGGTCCGAGGCAAACAGCCCGGGGGTGCCGGTGCCCGGGGTTTGGGGTGCGGGCACCCGGGGTGGTCAGCGGGGGTGGGAGGGGGGGTCCGGGTGCCCGGGGTTTGAGGTCCGGGTGCCCGGAGGTGTCTGATTTGGGCGGAAATTCGTGGGAAAGTGGAAGAAATTGGTGGATTTCGTGGAGGGAAAGGTGGAGATGGATGGGGGAAGGCTAGATCCACTCGAAACCAAGCAAATCCATGGATCAAATCCAACAAAACCTTATCAAACCAACAAATCACAAAAAAATTTGGGGCTATTTTTGGTGGGGAATTTTCGAAATTGGGGAAGAACGGCTAGAGAACAAGAAGGGAGGCTCCAATTTCGTGAGAAACCATGGCTCATGATACCAAGATGTTGTAGGGTGGAACCCTAGATGGAGATCTTTCACGAATTGGAGGGGAAGTCCCCAAGAACACAAGAGAGGGAAAACACTCAAATTGACTAGATCCAATCACACATATGCTAGATCCAATCACACAAAGAGAGATACAATGATTCAAAGACAACAAAGGAAAGATACAAGGTACTAGTTCGTCCCAATCCTATGAGGAATGAGGTCTTGAAGGGGGCCACCCATGAGGGGGTCTTGAGGTTGGTCACTCCAAGAGGAGGTCTTGATCTCCTAGTGGAGTGGATCCATGGAGCAAAGCTCACATATGTCTATCATATACTTTGCTATCCTCTAAATGAGCTAGGTGGGGGGGGGTACTTATAGTCTAGGGGCGAAATAAGAGGTGGAGATGGGTACATGGGCAAAAGCCCAGCAAGGCACGCAGGCCCTCAGAGTGGTCTGGGCACCCAGGGGTTCTAGGCCCGGGCACCCGGGGTAGACGCAGGGGCCTGGGCGGTCGAGGCCGGGCCCCCGGGGCCATTCGGCCGGGCACCCGGGGCCGGCTGGAGAGGGGCCGGGCACCCGGGGGTGATGGCCCGGGTACCCGGGCAGGTGGCAGCACCACCAGCGGGAGGGGGCCGGGCACCCGGGGCCTCAAGGCCGGGCACCCGGAGTGCGGCTGGGCGCAGGCGGCCGGGCACCCGGGGGTGGCTGGGGGCAGCGCCGGGTGTTGGGGAACGTAGTAATTTTAAAAAATTTCCTACCACACGCAAGATCATGGTGATGCATAGCAACGAGAGGGGAGAGTGTGTCCACGTACCCGGCCTTGAGATAAATGATGCAAAGGGAGCATATCAATATCATCACAAGAAAAACAAATGCCAATAACCATGGGCTTGTCATCTATGCCATATGTGCAAATTGGGTTTATGTTGATGGCATATGCATAGTCACTACGATGAGATTGCAAATATGACATATTGTTGATCTCATGCATAGCATATGACAAGTCAAGCGGATTGTCAAACATGATGTGACCGAGAGAATTATCACAAGAAATCCTATATAACATGGCATCGCGACGAATAGACTCCACATGGCAATCATCAAACTCATCGTAAATGTGTAAATCATTGCATGGGGAAGTCGAACTAGCATGAAGCATGACAATAGGTGGATCAACATCATGCAAGCAATCAATGTCAAGAATGTCCACTAGTGGGACAAGAGCATCACCTTCACCTATGTTACCTTTGTCGTTCCACTCAAGTGGTGTAGGTGAGGTGGCAAAGACCAAATGGTGGTCATCATCTTCATCCTGATGGAACCATGTGGGGGGGGGGTGCATCATATTCCACCATGGCCATCGTCTTGTCCAAAGGGATGACGAAGTCGTCGAAGATCGGCGCATCATCATATATGGGACCTAGCACCAAATGAGAAGACACAATAGAGGAAGAGGTTAAGTTGTTAGAAATTGAAATGGCCTCACATGCCTTATCAACTACCTCACTCTCTCTATGTGGTGGTGGCTCACTCACTCCCTCAAGGTAGGTGCACTCAATGTCACATATGGTGGAGTCACTCATCTCACTCAAGTGGTGGGGGTTGTGGCTCTCCTCACATGGGAATTGTGGCAGCTTATCATATATGGGGCTAGTGGTGAAGGCGCTCTCACTCTCCATATGGTGGCCTAAGTCACTCAATTCATCATACGTCGCCGTGGTCGAAGGGAAAATCCCATGCTCAATCATCTCGTTGTCGTCGTCGTGGATGAAGGCCGAAGATGGCACCTCATCGCTCTCCTCCATGACCGAAGGGAAAATCCCATGCTTGATCATCTTCCTTGAGGGGCTTCCGAAGATGGAAGTGTCGCCCTTGCTCGTAGGTGATCGCCTTGTACTTGATGATGTCGAAGTAGGCGTACTCGTGGGAAGTAGGCGAAGATGCCGTACGTCCGAAGGCGAAGATGCCTTGATAACACTTGGCGAAGATGCCGAAGTAGGCGTGGTAGCCGGAGCTTCCTCTTGGTGGTGCTTGTCTCGCGGTCTTCTCTTGTGCTCATGAAGTTTGGCCGTAGCTTGATGTAGAGCTTTTTGGGACTTGTAGGTGTACGCATCGCGAGCATCTTCATCTTGATGGTGTTGTAGTGCTTGAGCTCGATGGCGTTCCGAAGATTGGCCACTTGAGCGTCGCCGCCTTGAAGATGACGAAGGGGAAGAAGACTTGTAGTTGGCCACCATGTCTCGTACTTGATCCCTTTGTTCGGCCAACTTGGTGTCGAGGTAGTCCCTTATCCTTGCTTCATTTTGGCGAATGTCGATGGAGAGTCGCTCAATGCCTTGCATTGCTCGTTGTAGTCCGAAGATGGAAGTTTTGGTTATGTAGTTGTTCGCGTTGTCGTTGTCGTGGAAGACCGGAGATGAAATGCCTTGCCTATCCATCACAAGACTCGAGCAAATGTGAGTGGTAGAAAGAAAAGAACTAGACCAATGTACCTTATCCAATGTTGAAGATGGATCAATGATCACTCAATAATGTAACAAGGAAATAGCACAATTGGTACCGGATCTTGTCAACTCTCACACCTACACAAGTAAGGCTTATGGTGGAGCTTGGTGAGGATAGTGGCACAAAAATTTGATGCAAAATGTTAGCAAGAGTCAATAATGTTGGAAAAGATTCACAAATTCGCAAGTGAAACAAGTAGACCAATAGCAATATCTGGCACACGGAAACACACACACGGATAGATAAATGGGGTCGTGCAACCAAGGAATGAGCACAAAATGTGGAATCCACGGAAAACGCTCGTGTTGCACAACTCAAGAGAGACGCTAGCACGATTGCTCAATAGGCGGATACGACACTTGTGCACAACCTATTAGATGCAAAATGTATGAGCTTTCTATCCCAAGTATGATATGTGTGTGATGTTCCCGTTGTTCTTCTCAAGATGATCCAAGATGATCGGATATGACAATCTTATGTGCAATGTGGTATGATGCTATGACACTTGCTTACAAGCTCTTTGCTCTCTTTTCTTTTGCTTAAAAGCTTATTCTCTCTTTGTTTTTTATGGCCACTTATGCGAAATGCACAAACCAAGATAGCAATTGTGTATATGCAGGAACAATCTTGTGGCACAAGGGATGATATGATGATACCAAGATGATATGGTATGTATGCAATGGAAGGTACGGATCACTAATGTGCACAAGTAACGTTGCCGGCAATACTCAAAGGCTAGTCTCGATAGGCAAGTGACGCAAAATGGGCTAAGGGGTAAACAATGTAATGGCAAGAATGTACAATGAAGGGATACCACGATACCAAGATGATATAGAGGTTACCGTTCTTGCTTACGGTTAGGTTGTCAAAATGGTGAAGTGATCGATGTCGAAGACGACCTCGTGGCGATGATGAGTGGTGGTGTTCTTGATGTAGATACCAAGATGATGTAGACCCGTCCCTAAGTAGCCGAAACACCTTAGGAAACGGTAAAAACCGCAAACTCAAAATCTCCAAAGGCAAATGTCAAATGGTGGTAGCGGAATGCGATGGTGGTTCCGGAGTTAGCAATGCGGAAGTGGTGTTGGTGGTAGATGAGGAAGCAACCGTCCCTAAGTAGCCGAAACACCTTAGGAGACTCAAGTCACCACTCAAGTAACCACAAATGCTATATGGGTCACAATTGGGTTGGGTTGCGGAAAGCTATGGTGGTTTGGCGGATGATATGGTGGATGGTCTATGCAAAGATGCCAAAATGCCAAATTTTGATGGAGTCAAATGGTGGTAAAACCAAGATGAGCAGCTCGGGCATGTCGCTAGCTTTTCAACGAGCCAAAGAACACCCAAATCGGAGTTCGGGAGTGAAAGTTATGAGTGAAAACGTAAAGTGCACGCGGCTGATTCTGGGGGGTGCGGGTGCCCGGGGTGGAAGGTGCGGGCACCCGGGGTGGTCCGAGGTAAACAGCCCGGGGGTGCGGGTGCCCGGGGTTTGGGGTGCGGGCACCCGGGGTGGTCAGCGGGGGTGGGAGGGGGGTCCGGGTGCCCGGGGTTTGAGGTCCGGGTGCCCGGAGGTGTCTGATTTGGGCGGAAATTCGTGGGAAAGTGGAAGAAATTGGTGGATTTCGTGGAGGGAAAGGTGGAGATGGATGGGGGAAGGCTAGATCCACTCGAAACCAAGCAAATCCATGGATCAAATCCAACAAAACCTTATCAAACCAACAAATCACAAAAACAATTGGGGCTATTTTTGGTGGGGAATTTTCGAAATTGGGGAAGAACGGCTAGAGAACAAGAAGGGAGGCTCCAATTTTGTGAGAAACCATGGCTCATGATACCAAGATGTTGTAGGGTGGAACCCTAGATGGAGATCTTTCACGAATTGGAGGGGAAGTCCCCAAGAACACGAAGAACAAGAAGAACACAAGAGAGGGAAAACACTCAAATTGACTAGATCCAATCACACATATGCTAGATCCAATCACACAAAGAGAGATACAATGATTCAAAGACAACAAAGGAAAGATATAAGGTACTAGTTCATCCCAGAGGAATGAGGTCTTGAAGGGGGCCACCCATGAGGGGGTCTTGAGGTTGGTCACTCCAAGAGGAGGTCTTGATCTCCTAGTGGAGTGGATCCATGGAGCAAAGCTCACATATGTCTATCATATACTTTGCTATCCTCTAAATGAGCTAGGTGGGGGGGGGGTACTTATAGTCTAGGGGCGAAATAAGAGGTGGAGATGGGTACATGGGAAAAAGCCCAACAAGGCATGCAGGCCCTCGGAGTGGTCCGGGCACCCGGGGGCCAAGGCCGGGCACCCGGGGGTGGCTGGGGGCAGCGCCGGGGTGGTGCGGGCACCCGGGCCCTCCATGGTCGGGCACCCGGGGCCGGCTGAGAGCGGCGCCAGGGGAGGGGCCGGGCCTCCGGGGCCAAAGTGCCCAAGCACCCGGGGTGTCCAGGACTCCTTCTCTCTTGTCGCACGTCTGTGACGCCCCCAATTCGACCGTACACTAATCATACACGCAAATGTGTACGATGAAGACCAGGGACTCACGGGAAGATATCACAACACAACTCTAGACACAAATAAAATAATACAAGCTTCATATTACAAGCCAGGGGCCTCGAGGGCTCGAATACAAGCTCGATACACAAGAGTCAGCGGAAGCAACAATATCTGAGTACAGACATAAAGTTAGACAAGGATGCCTTAAGAAGGCTAGCACAAAAGCAACACGATTGAAGAGGCAAGGCCTCCTGCCTGGGACCTCCTAACTACTCCTGGTCGTCGGCGATCTCCATGTAGTAGCATCCGTCGGCGGTGGCATCTGGCTCCAAGGATCCACCATCTGGTTGCATCAACCAGAAATAAGAAGGAAGGGGGAAAAGGGGTAGCAAAGCAACCGTGAGTACTCATCCAAAGTACCCGCAAGCATCAGGTCTATGCTAAGTATGCATTGGTATCAAATGGAAGGGTTGTATCTGTGGACTGAACTGCAGAATGCCAGAATAGAGGGGAAGGCCTAGCCTATCGAAGACTAGCATCTTCAAGCAGCTCCAAGCATCTTGCAGCATGTAGAAGAGTAAAGAATAGCAGTTTATATTTAACAAACATGTTGTAGCATTAACGCCTAGAGATCCTTCCTCGACTCCCTACGAGAAAGCAATCTCGGAGCCACATATCCATCTCATGTCTCAAGTATCCATTTCTAGTTGTATAAGATCAGGATACAAGTCTGAACGTCCATTACCGTGGACACGGTATTCGAAATATATATCTTCCCTGCAGGGGTGCACCACGTTTTCCAACACGCTCGATCACTCTGGCCGGACACACCTTTCTGGGGTCAATGTCCGGCCTCGGAAGATCAACACGTCGTAGCCCTACCTAGGCTCAGCAGAGAGGTCCCCGCCGGTCTACATCCTAAGCACTCCGAGGTCTGGGCCCATCGCCCGTTGCACTCCGGGTCGTTGCGAGCAGGGCGGACCAGGCTCCACCACTACAGGATGGTGCCGGCCCAGCCGTGCCGCAATGCTGAACTGGACGTCTGACAAAGCTTCGGCTGATACTACGTCATCGAGGTCCATAACTATTCTCGTGTGGTAGTTAGTGCGTAAAGGCCAAAGGCCAATTCAGAACAAATACCCAAAACGGTTAGTGCATTAACAATTAAAGTAGTGACGGCTGTCGGGACAAGTCCGGAGCTATCACCCCCTCCTGGGTGATATCGCTAAACAGCCAGCCGCCACCGTCACATCGCATGGGTGCTCTCCGGGCCCGCCCGGCTTTCACAACGGTCTCAAGTAAATTCAAAGTAACTGTGTGTCCAGACATCAAGGGGAAAACCCAAGGAATCACCCCCGGTGGATTCCACTCAATGTAATCATCAAGGTGAACGTAAGAGGGACCACCCTCGAGGTTCACACTTGAGGTGTTGCACGACAGAGCCGTATCGGGAATGGTGAAAGAGGAAACCGCCCTCGATTACCACGACCGAATAGCTACACTACAGAATTATCATCAGGAGTGCGTTATGAGGGATCACCCTCGGCACTCGATAGTAGCTCTGCAGAGTCAAGCAACAAAAGGGGCGTGATGTGATGTGAGGTGTCGGGCTCTGGTCGTCGATCACGTTGATCGAGTCGTCGATGATGAAGCAGGGGCAACAAGGACAAGGTGGGGGTCACTGATGGATCACTAGCCAACCTATACTAAGCAGTTTAGGATAAGCAGGTAGGTAACAATAAGCAGGTTACAAAAGCAGGCTATGCATCAGAATAGGAGCAATCAATAATAGTAGCAAAATCTAATGCAAGCATGAGAGAATGGAATGGGAGATATCGGGATGATCAAAGGGGGGGCTTGCCTGGAAGCTCCGATGAAAGGGAAGAAGGGTCGTCGTCGACGTAGTCGATCACACGTGCAGCATCAGTCTCGGGGTCTACCGGAGAGAAGAGGGGGAAGAAACAATAAATACAGAGCAAACAAGATGCATGACAAGTCAACAAGCAGAGCTAGGGGTATTCTAACACGGTGCTACGCGATACCGGGGAAGGGGGAAACATCCGGGAAAGTTTTCCCGAAGTTTGCATTTTTTGGGCAGATGAAACGAAGGGGAAGGTTGCATGTTCGCTATGCTAGGGATGTGTGGCGGATAAACGGATCGCGTATTCGCGTTCGTCTTATCGTTCTGAGCAACTTTCATGTACAAAGCTTTTTCATCCGAGTTACGGTTTATTTTCTATGAATTTTTAAAATTTTAAACACTATTCTTAAATTATTATTAATCCGAATTAAAAGGGGAAATTGCTATGTGCACCCAGCAGAGTGCACACAGCAGGGCCACCAGAGGCTGACAGTGGGTCCAGGGGTCCCTGTTGACTCAGTCAACAGTGCAGTCAACAGTCAACTGTTTGACTATTGACTGGTCAAAACTGTAGATGGGGCCCAGATGTCATTCACACATATCTTGCATTTTCTTTTTAAGTGGATATTTAGAGGGGGTCCACCTGTCATTTGCACTATACCTAACAACCGATTAGACTAACTAGTAGGAGTACTAATTAGCTAACGGAGAGCCGGCCGGCCACCACACACACATAATACACACACGCATACACAGTGCTAGGGATTAATTCTATTTTCTGTTGAGAAAAGATAGCATTTTGTGATTTTCATAGGAATTAATCCATGCATCAAATTGATTTGGTCCAATAGAAACATTTGAGCTTTGACAAGTGTTCTACCTAGTCAAATTATTTTTACTCCTGTTAACCGTGGTTTTGCCGCAGTTTAGGGGCTGTCCAAAGGGTTAGTTAGTGTAAAATTTGAAAAGCTAGCTAGCACTAGCTACAGTACTAGCATCAGTACAACAAGTAGCGGCGGGAGCAAGCGGGCGGGAGCGCTGCAGGCGTGCGAGGCGCAGCAGCAGCCATAGGTAGAGCAGCGGTAGCACGCGGCGACGGCGACGTGCAGCGCGGCGCGGTGGCGTGCGACAGCGGTGGATGCGGTGCACGCCACGGAGCAGAGCAGGTGCGGTAGCGGCGTCATCAGGCAGCTGTAGCTGCTGTAGGCAGCAGCGCAGCACGCAGCTGCGGGCGGTAGGGCCACTCGTGGGCATCGCCGGAGCGGGGCGCGGGCGCAGTCGGGCAGGGAGGTGTGGGGCATGGTCGGGCTGGGCGCGATGCGGGCGTGGACGCGGACGGCGTGGTCGGGGCCGCGGGCGAGCAGGGGCTCGGGCGCAGTGAGTGCGGCCCGGACGCAGTCACGGCGGCAAGGCAGTGAGTAGAGGGCCACGGCGCAGCGCAGCCGAAGCAGGGGCTCGTACGTGCGACGCAGCGCAGCGAGCGGGTGCGCGGGAGGCGAGGAGCACGAGGCCGTGCTCATGGACGAGCCTGGCCGGCTATGGCTGCGGTGACGAGGGGAAGCAACGACGGCGAGCTCGGCTACGTGGCGTCTACAACTTCGGGCGACTGAAGACGACGCCAAGGGAGGGAAGAGAGCGGGAGCTCACCGGGCGGCTCACGGAGGCCGGCGTCAGATTATTAGCTGCAGGGGTGGCCGGAGGTGAGGAAGGTCAACGGCGAGTTCGTGGTGGCCGACGGAGAAGAAGAAGAAGCAGACGGCTTGGTGGCTGCTCCCCGGTTCGTCGGCTCGGCGTAGTCGACGCAGTCGTGGACGATGGGGTCCATGGACGCCTCGGACACGGACAGCGATGACGGTCGCCGCGGTGGTCGACGGTGGCGGCCACAGCAACGCTCGTCGATGGCGGATCTGGAGAGGGAGGTGGAGCAGGAGGGAGAGGATAGTGGAGTGGGTGAGTGGGGAGGCAGGAGGAAGTGGGAGAGGGGATCGAGGGGGCGCGAGCTGCTGCCCTTATCCCCTCCCGGCGCTGCCGGCGAGAGGGTGCGGTGGAGACCGCGGGCGCGGTCGGGTGCGCCCGAGGAACAGGGGAGGGGAGCACCTGGTGCGGGGGGAGCTGGGCCGGCCCAGGGGAAAGGCGGGGCCTTATCTTTTTTTCCTTTGCGTTTCTTTTGTTTTCTCTTTCTCTTTTATTGCTCTAACTTAGCTTTTAGCTTTTGTATAAAATATAGCACTAGCCCCTAAATTAGTATTTAGAATTATTCCAAAAGTTTGGGCACCTATTTAAAACCGTTTAATATGTTAATAATCATAAAAGGCATTTACATAATTCTTTAAGCCACTGATTTAATTATTGTAGGGCATTAAACCACATTGCAAAAATGTTTGGTCACCACCATAATTGGTTATGGAATATTTGCCACAGTTTTCACATTTTAGTTTTGACATTTTGAAAACTTTAAACTCTGACTTTATTTTAAGTGCATCAAAATGCGGCAGATAAATTGTCGCTGAATTTTCAGTGCATAAATATGTTAGAATTAGTTCCTAATGTGCAGCCAGTGCGGCAGATAAATTAACTTTTCTGCCGCAACAACATATCATATACTGTTGCTCCTTGAGATTTGGCTATTTCGGCGCTACAAAATCCTTCATGCTCCTGTTACAACTTTGTTCCTGCTAGCTAGGACACGTTCTAGCTTAACAGTTGCACTGGACTAATCTTTTGGCGGGCTTGTGAGAAGTAGTTGCATTTCAGATCCTCCTTGTTTCCATTGAAAACCGATGAAAAAGGAGAGATTAAGAAAAAAATACTGCTCATATATACATTATTTGTTCATATGGACGTTCTTCTGTGCTAAAAAACATATTTTTTTTGTGATTTGTCACTGCTCAAAAGAAAGACAGTAAAAAAGATCTAACTTTTTGTTCCTGCTTTTCCTTTTTTACATTCTCCCTAATTTATTTTACCTTCTACTTACAATATATAGGCTATGTCGCCACATGTGTGTTTCCTGTAATGGCTTAGATTATCTTGAAATTTTTAACTTCAAAGGGTTCCCTGACATAGCTTTATCATATTCCACATTGCTACTCCAGACAGAATACATGTCAATTTTGCTTGAAAGGTTTTGAGTTTTCACTGATGGGCATGCTGTCCAATGGCAAAACCAGCCAGCCAGTATAGAACTCTTCTAGTCAAAGCATAGTGATCTGTTTGTATAGATTGTTTTTCTAATTAGATGTTGTGTGTGCCAGGCTTCTACATAGTCTTAGGAGTCGTTTGGTTCGCACTCTGGTATCGTTTTCGACTTTCAGTATCAGGAAGCGCTGCTTACTATATTCTCTACTGAATACGTGTTTTGTTTGGTTCGGGCGTGAGCGAATGCGGAGCAGAGAGGATTCTATATCCGGACGGATCGGACGTTTTCGCGGATGTGAAGCATTGTATCAAATTATTACTAGGGATCTTCTGCAATCTTTGTCGGTTTTGTTTGACTACCTATCATGAATCCATTTCTTTCGTCTCATTGATTTAGCGAGCAATAATTTATTCTGGAATGGCAGAAGGTACAGCTTCATATATATACCATTTCTTTCCTTTTCAAGAAAATAGGCCATAGCTTGAATGCCAGGAGAAGTAATGGACCATGGATGGAAAAGTTTGGTCAGATTCCCTCCTATACATACGTGGTATAATTTAAGAATCCCCTATTCACTTGTAGTTAATTATTAATATCATTTGTATTACCTACATTGTAGCCCAAATTCATGGACCCGCATCTCCGTCTCGCTCGTTTCATCCTCTGTTCTCTTTAGCTAGCCCATCTGGATGGATCGGTGGGTGGGTGACACAGTCAGCCGCGGGAGTAGGCGTGCGACGACGTTAAGGGAGATTCAACCGTGGATGACCTGGGGATGCTACCGGACAAGCGTGCGGAAGCCGTCGGGGACGCCGTTGACATGCTGCAGGACGCACCGTCGAGGTAGCCATTCAACTGCTCACGAGCCGCTAGGGATGCCACCAATTGCATATGCCTCTTCCATGGCTCCATCCGCTACGTGTTGATTTTCACGCCGCTGCTTCTCTTCCTTTGCGAGCTTTGTCTTAATTTATCTTTTTGCCCCTTCTTGGGTTAGTCTTTTTGCAACCCCAACAAGGTCATGTCTGTTCTGTATACATGTACACATGATTTTTATGATTAGAAATCGAGTATTTAGTTAATTTCTAAGGCGATTGAACTATATGAGCTATTGTATTTCTTTTGCTACAATGGAACCATGTTGACCACAAGTTGAGCTATGTGCCACCATGCATGATATCAGCATCTTTGTATTAGCTTTAGATCTGATCACTAATGCTTACTGACTATAGTTGTAGTTTCAGCAGTAGCATGCTAGCAGTTATCATATATTGGCTAAGTTGCACTTGTCTTGGGTACATCAAGATGAAAATCAAGAGAATTCCGATGAAAGGCATCATGTTGATTCTGATGTGAGACACTGAAAGGTGTTCTTTCTATTTTGTTCCTTAGTTGTCAGATGATTATTTATATCAATGTCATGTGTTCTGATGCATGCCATTTTCTGTTGTAGGAGGAGCAGTATTCAGGGTGCGAGAGTTAAGAGAGAATCTGCTGAAACTGAGGTGACAACAGATCAGGTGCTTTACTTCTATTTTAACTCACATTGATATTGATTCAATAGTATACACATAAAATTAATTATTTTGGTATATAATGCATACTTGCAGACATCTAAGTAGCAATACCTTTGTTCGTACCCGTTTCCCGGTGCTGTCTGGCGGGTCACTGCTTGGGCGCTCTTCAATGCCTTTGTTTCTGTTGTCTCCTACGATCTTTCGCTACACACTCGACCACTACCACATCCCCTGCTGTAAGGTAACTAATTACTACCATCCTTGCTTGTGCTTGTGCTTGTACTAATTTTGAATTATTTCATTCCAGTTTGAGGCCGGCCGCAGCCACGATATCGACGGCATCCATCAATCCTGGATCCTTCGACATCTGGATGGACCATTGCTCCCTCATTGACTACGACGATGGGCTCATCAATATCACCTGCCACAACATCGACATCAGTCTCCATGTCGTTCTGTTGTTTGTCCCTGCTACCAAGTCACTCAATGCTTGGTTTCTCTCAACAAATTTCACTCATTACATTGGATCATTGTGTGTACTGGTGAAAATAATTGTGTGTGTATGTGATTGCATTTTTTATATGATTGATGTTATGATGGTTAATCACATTGTACACTGGGCGATCAAACTAATATCCATATATCTTGCATCAATATTGTAGTTATTGATGACATAACTTGTGAGGAAAGGACATGGTAAATGAAGAGACAACATTACACAAGCTTCTATCTCTGTGAGGTCAGTAGCAATATGGTCATTTTGATGCCACAAACCAGAGGAACAAGTCCGGGTTCATCAATCATAGCTTTGAACCAAACACGGAGATGCAGAAATGGTTAGTTATATTGTACTACTTATTCTATATCTTCGTTGATAACCCTGATATTTGCTAATAGTATCATGTTATTTCGGGACTGTAGATGGATAGACCAGAGTTGGAATTTTTGCTGTTTGTGACATAGAGAGATGGGAGGAGCTGACCTATGACTATAAATATGTTCATTCAGTTTCATGGTTACTTTATAAGTCTTTTTTCATTATAGACAAATTTGTTTCGTCCACCTTACTTTATTGCATTGTGTGCATAAAACTGTTGCTGCTTCTAATTGATGTCCTTGTCTACATATTTGTCCAGTTTGGAGCAGATCAAGATTGTCATTGTGAATCTTGAAACTGCAGAAAAATGGTTGGCACGTCTAAGTCGGTCAAGTCATTTGTTCTCCGCAATGGCAACTCATCAAGCTCACAAGATCAGCACGACATGAAGAAAAGAAAGACATCTCAGGTAATTGTATCGGTGAGATCATCCGTTTACGGGATCAATGGGACAAAATGTATGACTTCACAACTTCAAATCTGGTTGATGACGTTAGATGTCCTTTTCTGCCTTTCAGGTATGTCCCAACAGTTCTACATGGCTATGATGAGTGGACTGGAATGCATACAAGCTGGCAAGGTTTTTTGGCCTTTGATGTTCAGTACAGACATATTTGATACTTATCATGTTGAAAATTCACCCTTATGGTTTTCTACCCTTCTGCTTCATGTTCTGGTCTCATGTGTGCTCCTTCCTGTAATTTGTTTTTCATATTTTACATTTGTTTCCTTATTATGTTTCATAGGTAAATTTATTAAAGAAGTGATGTGCAACCAAACTATTTTAAATCATTTGAGCTCTCTTTCCCATTGGTTATACTTTGAGGTGATCAAAGATTAAACTGAACCATAAGGGTGAGCTTGTCTGTTACTAGCGTTCTGTTACTATGAAAACGTTGTGAGTGATGACTTGTGTTCTTTAGAGTTTTTTATTTTAAGTGAGTAAAATGAATGCAGAGGACGGGCCGAGGTACTCAAACAATACAAGTGCGCATAGGGGAGTTGGCGTCCTTAATTTCTCAAGCAAATGGAGGTCCAGTGGCATGAGAGCGAGATTGTTAAAGGTCCAAGTCTGTGTAGGTCCGTAGTTATCTTTCTGGCCAGGAGAAGGAAGAAGTGTTGCTTGACTGGAATGAGATTGCAGAGAAATTTGGTATGTCATTTGCTACATTAAGTAGTCTGGTGTGATCTCCACATTCACACAAAATATACTTATGTGAGGTTCAATTGTATAGTTTAGGCTTGCTCTACTTTATGAAAGGACACTTTTTCTGTTGTAGTTATATTATCGTGCCTTTCATTTCTGACCACTAACATGTAATTGTCGCTCTCGCCAAACTAAGCCTACTGTCATACAAACACGTTAACAAATACGATAGCATGATTTGTGCGCACAATCCCGTCTCAAGAGGCGCCACCAGGTGGCGCCCCAACCACTAGTTACATTCAAATGTAGACCATATGGGTACAAAATTCTCAATAACGGGAGCACAAAAGAAAGACAAGTTTTGCTGAAGATTAACAGCAACTTTCATGCAGTGACAACCTTTAAACTCGGCAAGAAAGCACTCGGTCTGTATATTCATCCCATCCATGGATAAAATCAGCAACCTGATAAATTGAACTTCAAGACTAAACTAATCGTTGACAGGTTCAATTTCGGATGGGCTGATCTAGGAAAACTAGCTCGCCATTCATAAACTTGAGAATCCACATGAGCTGACTATCCTGATAATAATGTTAACATGCGATTTAACAAAAACACATATATAGGTCAGAGAAAACAATTCAGTACTGATGTAGAAACTCAACCTATATATGATGATGAGCAAGCCTTTGTTGTCCTCTCCAACAGATCCACTATGAGAGACGGGTCAGCCACTTTGAGATTCTTATAGCCTTGGGTTTCCACCACAGCATCCATGGCATTCGAACAAGCGATGTACTCAAGGCAAGCATCCTTAAGCTTGTCGCAGCTATGCTGGTCAGCCAAAGCCCATGTGGTTGCCACGGTGTCCATGTTCAGATTCTCGCAAAGGATACTTTGGCAAGCCAGCTTGAGCCTCTCCATGGCATATCTGTCTGCAGCCACCAGTAAATGCTGGATCATATCAGTATTTTTATCACCATCGGGCAAAGAATCGGTATATATGAAATGGAGGAGGGCACTGAAAACACCAGGTTGCATGTCTTTGATGGTAACGCGCCGCGGTGTCCTCGCCTCCTTCATCGGCCCAAAGAGCTCCGCTTTGAAGACAGGTGATCGCGCGGCGAGTATGGACCTGTGAGCTCCGATGGTCTTTCTTCGAACACAGAAAGTGACATCGAATCCCTCGTCGTCTTCCAGAAGCTTGCCGATATGCTCGGCGATATCGGAGGGTGGCACTGGCACCTCGATTTTGGGGAACGGTTTGGATTCGGTCACGTGTGGGTCTTTGATAACAGTGACGATGCATTCGATTGTGAGGCGATCGTTCGCGAGGAACGCAGACTCAACATCCCCTCTCTTTTTGAAATTACTAGTCTGTGGAGCAAACCTACTGAGGTCAGCTGGATCAAAAGTCCTCAGCTCTGTCTTGTGCACCGAAGCCGACATTCCGGTGCTCTGGTCGACCAACCTCAGGTCACACACAGGACCCCCGCACCTTGGCTCCCTTGCTCATGAGCTCGAGATAAACTGAGATGTAATCCTTCTCGACTTTATCCGTGCTGTACCCGTCCGGGTAGAAGCGGATGGACCAGTCGTGGCCGCCGACGGAGAAAGTACCGGACCTGATGAACTTCTCGTTGCCCATGCCCCTGTGATTGCTGTAACCGAAGATGTCGAACACGTGGGTGACTTGCACCGAATTCGGGGTGCACATCGAAATCGACTTAGATTGCTCCATGGCGCGACGGCGGCGGCAGTGCCCTAGATTGGTATTAATCTGATAGCTGGGAAGAACAACACATTACTTATCAAGGGGATGGAGAGGGGAGAGCAAAGGACGTGGTGAAGTCGACCAAACCTTGGGAACCCAGCATATGACCGGAGACGGCGGCGGCGGCGGCGGTGAAGACGGACTATTTTTAGCCAACGGTGAAGACGGAGATGAAGCCGACTCAGCTTCCTTTTTTCTTTGGAGTTGATGGGCCTGAGTTAGCTTGATTGTGCTGGCTGGATCTTATCTTATCCCATCTCATGCGTGCACTCGCGCGTCCTGGGCCTTTTTCTTTTTCTTTATATATACTCCTTTCATTTCTCTCCCTTTTGTTCTTTCTTTTTTATGTTTTTACATTTTGCAACCATATTTTGGGAAACGCTTGCCATCAGCCTACCGATCGCGTGCGCGAGCGTCCGTCGCCTCTGTCCGTCGGATTGACTCTTCATCATACGGTCGAGAGCAATCCCCTCTGTGTTCACGTTTTCTACAACTGAGCCTTTGTTTCAGAAAAGAGAGTTTGCAACTCGCCACCAAAGAGGGGTTAGATCCTACAGAAGCAGAGACTCGTGCGGCTGGGAGGGTGACTACGGCGAGGATTCCAGCCGGATATCACCGGCTCATGCGACATAATCACAACAGGACCACGTGGTTAGTGGGTCGGCCCGCTACCGGTTCCTAGCAGGTAACACGGTTTGTTGTCTCGCACGAAGCAAGACATAGACACGCACGAGAGCGCCTCTTCATCGTTCGTCCTCCTATTGGATGCCCATGTGCATAAAAAACTGCACCTGACGCCCGACCGAGAGCAAAATAGGCCGATGGCTTTGCGATGGCCTCTGCGAGCTGCTCCCGCGACCCCGAGGGCGGGCGACGGCGGCCCCGGCTCAGGCGAGCTCCTCCTCTGCCGCCCCGGCCCCGGAGTGCCCCTCCCCAGCTGCACCCACTACTGCTGCGCCACCCGACAGCCCCCTCCCGCTCTCCCCCGCGGCCCCGAAGGCTCCGGCGCCGTGCTGGGAGGATATTGCGGAGGCCGACGACATCGCCGCTGGCCGGCTGGTCGTTCGCCGGGATCCCCGGCTCGCCTGGCCGTGACCTACGCGGAGAAAGGGCGGTCGCCGTGTCATGACAACCCGGCTCTCTCGCGGTCGCGCCGGCGTGCCGCGGCGCTCATCCCGCCGACGTCGCTCCAAAATGCCTCCTTGGGTTCAAGGACTGCTCGCCGCCGCCGCGCTACGGTGTGGGGCGTCGCAGGGCGGTCCGACCAAGGCTGCGCTCGCCGCTCGTGGCGCTCCGCCGTCCCCTCCGCTGGTGTCCTGGCCCCTTGCCCTCCACCCCAGCAACTGGCCACTGCGCCGACGTGGCCTCCGGCCTCTCTCCGTCGTTCCCCCTTCAGACCCTTCATCGCAGCATTCGGTTCCTACGCTCTTTGTTTCTCGCCCAACATGCCCTTGCACCGCTCATGGCTCGCCGTGGCATTCGCGTCGGCGCCGGCACCGGCCGCGGTGGTGGTTGCGGCGACAGGGGAAACCCTACCAGCTACAACCCTGCCCCGCTGGCTGGGTCGCGCTCCAGTGGGCCGCGCGCTCGTGGGCCACGCTCTGAATGGGCCTGCACCTTGCGTGCCGGTGTTGGGGATGTTGGAAATATGCCCTAGAGGCAATAATAAACTGGTTATTATTATATTTCCTTGTTCATGATAATCGTTTATTATCCATGCTAGAATTGTATTGATAGGAAACTCAGATACATGTGTGGATACATAGACAACACCATGTCCCTAGTAAGCCTCTAGTTGACTAGCTCGTTGATCAATAGCTGGTTACGGTTTCCTGACCATGGACATTGGATGTCGTTGATAACGGGATCACATCATTAGGAGAATGATGTGATGGACAAGATCCAATCCTAAGCCTATCACAAGATCGTGTAGTTCGTTTGCTAAGAGCTTTTCTAATGTCAAGTATCATTTCCTTAGACCATGAGATTGTGCAACTCCCGGATACCGTAGGAATGCTTTGGGTGTACCAAACGTCACAACGTAACTGGGTGGCTATAAAGGTGCACTACAGGTATCTCCGAAAGTGTCTGTTGGGTTGGCACGAATCGAGACTGGGATTTGTCACTCCGTGTAAACGGAGAGGTATCTCTGGGCCCACTCGGTAGGACATCATCATAATGTGCACAATGTGACCAAGGAGTTGATCACGGGATGATGTGTTACGGAACGAGTAAAGAGACTTGCCGGTAACGAGATTGAACAAGGTATCGGGATACCGACGATCGAATCTCGGGCAAGTAACATACCGATTGACAAAGGGAATTGTATACGGGATTGATTGAATCCCCGACATCGTGGTTCATCCGATGAGATCATCGTGGAACATGTGGGAGCCAACATGGGTATCCAGATCCCGCTGTTGGTTATTGGCCGGAGAACGTCTCGGTCATGTCTGCATGGTTCCCGAACCCGTAGGGTCTACACACTTAAGGTTCGATGACGCTAGGGTTATAGGGAATAGATATACGTGGTTACCGAATGTTGTTCGGAGTCCCGGATGAGATCCCGGACGTCACGAGGAGTTCCGGAATGGTCCGGAGGTAAAGATTTATATATGGGAAGTCCTGTTTTGGTCACCGGAAAAGTTTCGGGTGCTATCGGTAACGTACCGGGACCACCGGGAGGGTCCCGGGGGTCCACCAGGTGGGGCCACCGGCCCCAGAGGGCTGCGTGGGCCAAGTGTGGGAAGGGACCAGCCCCTAGGTGGGCTGGTGCGCCTCCCACAAGGGGCCCAGGGCGCAGGAAGGGGGGAAGGGGGAAACCCTAGGCTCAGATGGGCCTAAGGCCCACCTAGTGGTGCGCCCCCCTCTCTCCCCCCTTGGCCGCCCCCCAAGTCCATCTAGGGCTGGCCGCACCCCTTGGGGGGGAACCCTAGATGGGGGCGCAGCCCCTCCCCCTCCCCTATATATAGTGGGGGTTTTGGGGCTGCCATAGACATGAGAACTCTCTCTCTTGGCGCAGCCCTACCCCTCTCCCTCCTCCTCTCTCCGCGGTGCTTGGCGAAGCCCTGCAGGATTGCCACGCTCCTCCATCACCACCACGCCGTCGTGCTGCTGCTGGACGGAGTCTTCCCCAACCTCTCCCTCTCTCCTTGCTGGATCAAGGCGTGGGAGACGTCACCGGGCTGCACGTGTGTTGAACGCGGAGGCGCCGTGGTTCGGCGCTTAGATCGGAATCAACCGCGATCTGAATCGCTACGAGTACGACTCCTTCATCCGCGTTCTTGCAACGCTTCCGCATCGCGATCTACAAGGGTATGTAGATGCACTCCCCTTCCCCTCGTTGCTAGATTACTCCATAGATTGATCTTGGTGATGCGTAGAAAATTTTGAATTTCTGCTACGTTCCCCAACAGTGGCATCATGAGCTAGGTCTATGCGTAGTTTCTATGCACGAGTAGAACACAAAGTAGTTGTGGGCGTCGATTTTGTCAATTTACTTGCCGTTACTAGTCTTATCTTGATTCGGCGGCATCGTGGGATGAAGCGGCCCGGACCGACCTTACACGTACACTTACGTGAGACAGGTTCCACCGACTGACATGCACTAGTTGCATAAGGTGGCTAGCGGGTGTCTGTCTCTCCCACTTTAGTCGGATCGGATTCGATGAAAAGGGTCCTTATGAAGGGTAAATAGAAATTGGCATATCACGTTGTGGCTTTTGCGTAGGTAAGAAACGTTCTTGCTAGAATCCCATAGCAGCCACGTAAAACATGCAACAACAATTAGAGGACGTCTAACTTGTTTTTGCAGGGTATGCTATGTGATGTGATATGGCCAAAAGGATGTGATGAATGATATATGTGATGTATGAGATTGATCATGTTCTTGTAATAGGAATCACGACTTGCATGTCGATGAGTATGACAACCGGCAGGAGCCATAGGAGTTGTCTTAATTTATTGTATGACCTGCGTGTCAATGAAAACGCCATGTAATTACTTTACTTTATTGCTAACCGTTAGCCATAGTAGTAGAAGTAATAGTTGGCGAGACAACTTCATGAAGACACATGATGGAGATCATGATGATGGAGATCATGGTGTCATGCCGGTGACGAAGGTGATCATGCCGCGCCTCGAAGATGGAGATCAAAGGCGCAAGATGATATTGGCCATATCACGTCACTTTATGATTTGCATGTGATGTTTGTCATGTTTACATCTTATTTGCTTAGAACGACGGTAGCATAAATAAGATGATCCCTCACTAAAATTTCAAGAGACGTGTTCCCCCTAACTGTGCACCGTTGCGAAGGTTCGTTGTTTCGAAGCACCACGTGATGATCGGGTGTGATAGATTCTAACGTTCGAATACAACGGGTGTTGACGAGCCTAGCATGTACAGACATGGCCTCGGAACACATGCGAAACACTTAGGTTGACTTGACGAGCCTAGCATGTACAGACATGGCCTCGGAACACAAGAGATCGAAAGGTCGAACATGAGTCGTATAGTAGATGCGATCAACATGGAGATGTTCACCGATGATGACTAGTCCGTCTCACGTGATGATCGGACACGGCCTAGTTTGACTCGGATCATGTATCACTTAGATGACTAGAGGGATGTCTATCTGAGTGGGAGTTCATTAATAATCAGATGAACTTAATTATCATGAACATAGTCAAAAGGTCTTTGCAAATTATGTCATAGCTTACGCTTTAGTTCTACTGTTTAAGATATGTTCCTAGAGAAAATTTAGTTGAAAGTTGATAGTAGCAATTATGCGGACTGGGTCCGTAAACTGAGGATTGTCCTCATTGCTGCACAGAAGGCTTATGTCCTTAATGCACCGCTCGGTGTGCTGAACCTCAGCGTCGTCTGTAGATGTTGCGAAACATCTGACATACACGTTTTGATGACTACGTGATAGTTCAGTGCGTAATGCTAACGGTTTAGAATTGTGGCACCAAAGACGTTTTGAAACGTCGCAGAACATATGAGATGTTCCGAAGACTGAAATTGGGATTTCAGACTAGTGCCCACGTCAAGAGGTATGAGACCTCTGACAAGTTTCTTAAGCCTGCAAACTAAGGGAGAAAAGCTCAATCGTTGAGCATGTGCTCAGATTGTCTGAGTACCACAATCGCTTGAATCGAGTGGGAGTTAATCTTCCAGATGAGATAGTGATGGTTCTCCATAGTCACTGCCACCAAGCTATTAGAGCTTCGTGATGAACTATAACATATCAGGGATAGACATGATGATCCTTGAGCAACTCGCGATGTTTGACACCGCGAAAGTAGAAATCAAGAAGGAGCATCAATTGTTGATGGTTAGTAAAACCACTAGTTTCTAGAAGGGCAAGGGCAAAAGGGATACTTCATGAAACAGCAAATCATTTGCTGCTCTAGTGAAGAATCCCAAGGTTGAACCCAAACCCGAGACTAAGTGCTTCTGTAATGAGGGGAACGGTCACTGAAGCAGAACTACCCTAGATACTTGGTAGATGAGAAGGCAGGCAAGGTCGACAGAAGTATATTGGATATACATTATATGAATGTGTACTTTACTAGTACTCCTAGCAGCACCAGGGTATTAGATACCGGTTCGGTTGCTAAGTGTTAGTAACTCGAAATAAAAGCTGCGGAATAAACGGAGACTAGCTAAAGGTGAGATGACGATATGTGTTGGAAGTGTTTCCAAGGTTGATGTGATCAAGCATCGCATGCTCCCTCTACCATCGAGATTGGTGTTAAACCTAAATAATTGTTATTTGGTGTTTGCGTTGAGCATAAACATGATTGGATTATGTTTATCGCAATACGGTTATTCATTTAAGGAGAATAATGGTTACTCTGTTTATTTGAATAATACCTTCAATGGTCTTGCACCTAAAATGAATCTCGATCGCAGTGATACACATGTTCGTGCCAAAAGATATAAAATAGTAATGATAGTACCACATACTTGTGGCACTGCCATTTGAGTCATATTGGTATAGAACGCATGAAGAAGCTCCATGTAGATGGATCTTTGGACTCACTCGTTTTTGAAAAGATTGAGACATGCGAACCATGTCTATTGGTATATATGCATGAAGAAACTCCATGCAGATGGATCGTTTGGACTCACTTGATTTTGAATCACTTGAGACATGCAAATCATACCACATGGGCAAGATGACTGAAAGGCCTCGTTTTCAGTAAGATGGAACAAGAGAGCAACTTGTTGGAAGTAATACATTTGATGTGTGCAGTCCAATGAGTGCTGAGGCACGCAGTGGATATCGATATGTTCTTACTTCACAGATGATTTGAGTAGATGCTGAGAATATTTACTTGATGAAACACAAGTCTGAATTATTGAAAGGTTCAAGTAATTTCAGAGTGAAGTTGAAGATCGTCGTGACAAGAGGATAAAATGTCTATGATATGATCATAGAGATATCTGAGTTACGAGTTTGGCACACAATTAAGACATTGTGGAAAGTGTTTCACAATTAATACCGCCTGGAACACCACAGTGTGATGGTGTGTCCGAACATCATAACTGCACCCTATTGGATATGGTGCATACCATGATGTCTCTTATCGAATTACCACTATCGTTTATGGGTTAGGCATTAGAGACAACCGCATTCACTTTAAAAGGGGCACCACGCAATTCCGTTGAGACGACACCGTTTAGAGAAACCTAAGTTGTCGTTTCTTAAAAGTTTGGGGCTGCGATGCTTATGTGAAAAAGTTTCAGGCTGATAAGCTCGAACCCAAAGCGGATAAATGCATCTTCATAGAATACCCAAAACAGTTGGGTATACCTCCTATTTCAGATCTGGAAGCAAAAGTAATTGCTTCTAGAAACGAGTCCTTTCTCGAGGAAAAGTTTCTCTCGAAAGAATTGAGTGGGAGGATGGTGGAGACTTGATGAGGTTATTGAACCGTCACTTCAACTAGTGTGTAGCAGGGCACAGGAAGTTGTTCCTGTGGCACCTACACCAATTGAAGTGGAAGCTTATGATAGTGATCATGAAACTTCGGATCAAGTCACTACCAAACCTCGTAGGTCGACAAGGATATGTACTACTCCTGAGTGGTACGGTAATCCTGTCTTAGATATCATGTTGTTAGACAATACTGAACCTACGAGCTATGGAGAAGCGATGGTGGGCCCATATTCCGACAAATGGTTAGAAGCCATGAAATCCGAGATAGGATCCATGTATCAGAACAAAGCATGGACTTTGGTGAACTTGCCCGATGATCGGCAAGCCATTGAGATAAATGGATCTTTAAGAAGAAGACGGACATGGACGGTAATGTTACCGTCTATGAAGCTCGACTTGTGGCAAAGAGTATTTTCACAAGTTCAAGGAGTTGACTACGATGAGATTTTCTCATCCGTAGCGATGCTTAAGTCCGTCGGAATCATGTTAGCATTAGCTGCATTTATGAAATCTGGCAGATGGATGTCAAAACAAGTTTCCTTACCAGTTTTCGTAAGGAAAGGTTGTATGTGATACAATCAGAAAGGTTTTGTCGATCCTAAGGATGCTAAAAGGTATGCTAGCTCCAGCGATCCTTCCATGGACTAGAGCAAGCATCTCGGAGTCAGAATATACGCTTTGATGGAGTGATCAAAGTTTTTGGGTTTATACAAAGTTTGTTAGAAACTTGTATTTACAATAAAGTGAGTGGGAGCGCTACAACATTTCTGATAAGTATATGTGAATGACATATTGTTGATCCGAAATGATGTAAAATTTCTGGAAAGCATAAAGGGTTGTTTGAAAGGAGTTTTTCAAAGGAAGACCTGGATAAAGCTGCTTACATATTGGGCATCAAGATCTATAGAGATAGATCAAGACGCCTGATGATACTTTCAAAGAACGCACACCTTGACATGATTTTGAAAGAGTTCAAAATAGATCAGCAAAGAAGGAGTTCTTGGCTGTGTTACAAGGTGTGAGTATTGAGTAAGACTCAAGACCTGACCACAGCAGAAGAGAGAGAAAGGACGAAGGTCGTCCCCTATGCTTTAGACGTAGGCTCTACAGTATGCTATGCTGTGTACCGCACATGAAGTGTGCCTTGCCATGAGTTGGTCAAGGGGTACAATAGTGATCCGGGAATGGATCACATGACAGCGGTCGAACTTATCCTTAGTATCTAGTGGACTAAGGAATTTTCTCGATTATGGAGGTGAAAAGGAGTTCGTCGTAAAGGGTTACGTCGATGCGAACTTTGACACTAATCCGGATGACTCTGAGTAGTAAACCGGATTCGTATAGTAGAGCAGTTATTTGAAATGGCTCCAAGTAGCGCGTGGTAGCATCCACAAGATGACATAGATATTCGTAAAGCACACACGGATCTGAAAGGTTCAGACCCGTTGACTAATAACCTCTCTCACAAGCATAACATGATCAAACCAGAACTCATTGAGTGTTAATCACATAGTGATGTGAACTAGATTGTTGACTCTAGTAAACTCTTTGGATGTTGGTCACATGGTGATGTGACCTGTGAGTGTTAATCACATGGTGATGTGAACTAGATTATTGACTCTAGTGCAAGTGGGAGACTGTTGGAAATATGCCCTAGAGGCAATAATAAATTGGTTATTATTATATTTCCTTGTTCATGATAATCGTTTATTATCCATGCTAGAATTGTATTGATAGGAAACTCAGATACATGTGTGGATACATAGACAACACCATGTCCCTAGTAAGCCTCTAGTTGACTAGCTCGTTGATCAATAGATGGTTACGGTTTCCTGACCATGGACATTGGATGTCGTTGATAACGGGATCACATCATTAGGAGAATGATGTGATGGACAAGACCCAATCCTAAGCCTAGCACAAGATCGTGTAGTTCGTTTGCTAAGAGCTTTTCTAATGTCAAGTATCATTTCCTTAGACCATGAGATTGTGCAACTCCCGGATACCGTAGGAATGCTTTGGGTGTACCAAACGTCACAACGTAACTGGGTGGCTATAAAGGTGCACTACAGGTATCTCCGAAAGTGTCTGTTGGGTTGGCACGAATCGAGACTGGGATTTGTCACTCCGTGTAAACGGAGAGGTATCTCTGGGCCCACTCGGTAGGACATCATCATAATGTGCACAATGTGACCAAGGAGTTGATCACGGGATGATGTGTTACGGAACGAGTAAAGAGACTTGCCGGTAACGAGATTGAACAAGGTATCGGGATACCGACGATCGAATCTCGGGCAAGTAACATACCGATTGACAAAGGGAATTGTATACGGGATTGATTGAATCCCCGACATCGTGGTTCATCCGATGAGATCATCGTGGAACATGTGGGAGCCAACATGGGTATCCAGATCCCGCTGTTGGTTATTGGCCGGAGAACGTCTCGGTCATGTCTGCATGGTTCCCGAACCCGTAGGGTCTACACACTTAAGGTTCGATGACGCTAGGGTTATAGGGAATAGGTATACGTGGTTACCGAATGTTGTTCGGAGTCCCGGATGAGATCCCGGACGTCACGAGGAGTTCCGGAATGGTCCGGAGGTAAAGATTTATATATGGGAAGTCCTGTTTTGGTCACCGAAAAGGTTTCGGGTGCTATCGGTAACGTACCGGGACCACCGGGAGGGTCCCGGGGGTCCACCAGGTGGGGCCACCGGCCCCAGAGGGCTGCGTGGGCCAAGTGTGGGAAGGGACCAGCCCCTAGGTGGGCTGGTGCGCCTCCCACAAGGGGCCCAGGGCGCAGGAAGGGGGGAAGGGGGAAACCCTAGGCTCAGATGGGCCTAAGGCCCACCTAGTGGTGCGCCCCCCTCTCTCCCCCCTCTGGCCGCCCCCCTAGATGGATGTAGGGCTGGCCGCACCCCTTGGGGGGGAAACCCTAGATGGGGGCGCAGCCCCTCCCCCTCCCCTATATATAGTGGGGGTTTTGGGGCTGCCATAGACATGAGACCTCCTCTCTCTTGGCGCAGCCCTACCCCTCTCCCTCCTCCTCCTCTCCCGCAGTGCTTGGCGAAGCCCTGCAGGATTGCCACGCTCCTCCATCACCACCACGCCGTCGTGCTGCTGCTGGACGGAGTCTTCCCCAACCTCTCCCTCTCTCCTTGCTGGATCAAGGCGTGGGAGACGTCACCGGGCTGCACGTGTGTTGAACGCGGAGGCGCCGTGGTTCGGCGCTTAGATCAGAATCAACCGCGATCTGAATCGCTACGAGTACGACTCCTTCATCCGCGTTCTTGCAACGCTTCTGCATCGCGATCTACAAGGGTATGTAGATGCACTCCCCTTCCCCTCGTTGCTAGATTACTCCATAGATTGATCTTGGTGATGCGTAGAAAATTTTGAATTTCTGCTACGTTCCCCAACAGGGGAACGTAGCATGCAATTTCAAAAAATTTCCTACGCTCATAACAACGAGAGGGCGAGAGTGTGTCCACGTACCCTCATAGACCAAAAGCGGAAGCGTTTGTTAACGCGTTGATGTAGTCGAACTTCTTCTCGTTCCGACCGATCAAGCACTGAACGTACGGCACCTCCGAGTTCTGCACACGTTCAGCTCGATGACGTCCCTCGAACTCTTGATACAGCAAAGTGTAGAGGGAGAGTTCCGTCAGCACGACGGCATGGTGACGGTGATGGTGAAGTGATTCGCGCAGGGCTTCGCCTAAGCACTACGTGAATATGACCGGAGGCGTAAACTGTGGAGGGGAGCACCGCACACGGCTTGGAACAATTGATGTGTGTTCTAGGCGCCCCCTCCCCACGTATATAAAGGAGGGAGGGGGAGGAGGCCGGCCCTAGGTGCGCCCCAAGTAGGAGGAGTCCTACTTGGGCTCCTAGTAGGATTCGGCCCCCCTTTTCCTTTTACCGGAGGGGGAAAGGGGGAAAGAGAGAGAGGGGGAGAAGGAAAGGGGGGCGCCGCCTCCTTCCCTAGTCCATTTCGGACTCCTTCCCTGTGGGGGGCACGCCACCCCTTTGTGGGCTGGTGTGCCTCCCTCCTATGGCCCATATCTTCCCCCGAGGGGTTCCGATAACCCCCCCGGTACTCCGATATGTACCCGATACACTCCGGAACACTTCCGGTGTCCGAATACTATCATCCAATATATCAATCTTTACCTCTTGACCATTTCGAGACTCCTCGTCATGTCCGTGATATCATCTGGGACTCTGAACAACATTCGGTCACCAAATCACATAACTCATATAATACAAATCGTCATCGAACGTTAAGCGTGCGGACCCTACGGGTTTGAGAAATATGTAGACATGACCGAGACACCTCTCCGGTCAATAACCAATAGAGGAACCTGGATGCTCATATTGGCTCCCTCATATTCTACGAAGATCTTTATCGGTCGAACCGTTATGACAACATACATTATTTCCTTTATCATCGGTATGTTACTTGCCCGAGATTCGATCGTCCGTATCCTCATACCTAGTTCAATCTCATTACCGGCAAGTCTCTTTACTCGTTCCATAATGCATCATCCCACAACTAACTCATTAGTCACATTGCTTGCAAGGCTTATAATGATGTGCATTACCGAGAGGGCCCAGAGATACCTCTCCGATACTCGGAGTGACAAATCCTAACCTTGATCTATGCCAACTCAACAAAACACCTTCAGAGATACCTGTAGAGCATCTTTATAATCACCCATTTACGTTGTGATGTTTGATAGCACACAAGGTATTCCTCCGGTATTCGGGAGTTGCATAATCTCATAGTCAAAGGAACATCTATAAGTTATGAGGAAAGCAATAGCAATAAAACTTAACGATCATTATGCTAAGCTAACGGATGGTTCTTGTGCACCCACTGGTGCGCGTCGGTCCTAAACAAACAGTTTTTAACCCCTTTCCGCGACGACATTTGGAACCGTCGCCAAGTGAGTGTGGGCGTAGGGGGGTTCTTCCCACACGACCCAGAAACCGTCGGGGATAGGGAGCCTTGATGCATATAGTTGTCCCTATATAACCGTTTTCGATATCTCGAATATCCCAAACGCTTCATCCTTGCTACTTGTTTGTGCTCACATTGCCATCGCAGTCGGAGTTTTGTGGTTTTGCCTAAAACCAGGTAGATTCCACGCACGGGAGTTTTCCAGGCAGATTCTAGGCATGGGAGTTTTACGATGCCTGGCACATCACAAACAGTTCATGATTATAAACCGTGTACGGTAGGTAGACAATCATACACATTTAGTTTTCCCGCACCGTATGTGATAGTGTCTGACATCACACACGCTTTGCAAACGGCAACTGTGTGCATGCTTGCACACGTTTCCTCTCTGTGAACCATCTCGGATTATGGTGTATATCGCAAACATTTGTGTTTTACCAACCATGTGTGCCGTAATGACCTGCACAACGTAATTTCGCCCTAATTTAATTGCTGCTATTTAAAATTGTACCTAATTTAAACTTGAAAGTAGGCTATAGCTTATCCATCAGGTTCAAACAACCAATGCATTATTCGATTCACAGGTACATATGTTTAAGAATTACATAAGCACCAAATAAAGAATGATGTACCAGGGTTCTATACTTGTACTATTACAGATGGTAAAGAAAGAGGCGACATACATTCCAATTGCTGAACAAGGTGAAGCGGAATGGCCCTATTGTGCTCTCCTGGATGCAGAAGGCATGCAGGACTCTAGTCCAACCCCTTGTGATGGCCGGCCGCCAATCATGTAGTTTGAGAGGTAATCTTGAGTAAACTGCTTCAGGATCCACTGCAAAATAAAAAAGATTCAGATATTGTCATCTAACACAACTCATTACGGGCAGTAAAAAGAAGGCTATAGGGTTCTTACTTACCATCCTGCAGTTCACTATTGTCTTGCATAAAAGTGTAAACAAATAGTTCGATTGACATCTTTTGACCCATTTAATAACAATCTTTATCAGTTTCCTCACTTGATGCCGGTTCATGAATATCTCATTGCCCAATACGCAGAAAGGGTCGAAGTGTGGATCTTTGGCAATGATATATGTACCTAAAAGCACCAAGTTAATATTAGAAGCTAAACAACAATTGAAAAATGATGTAGTACAACACTCCATCCATCCCATTATATAAGACTTTATTACATGTATATCTAGACATCATCAGAACATTAAGGTAACACTCTTCCTTGTTGCTATGTAGCCTGGAATTGCATATTTAGTCATTCAGTACAATGCATGTTGCTAAACAATAATTGAAAAACGAAAAGGCATGTTAACTGCAATATCCTTAACAACAACCAAATATCGTAATTCATAGTGGTATTGTTGAAACTGTTATTGATGAAATTGAACTGCACGGCAAATAGTTGCACATATAGAGCATCACATTGTGAAGAACTGAAATAAACAAGTCATAAGGACATCTCTAGGCGATCCTTAAAAAGTTAAAGGACTAAAACCCTTAGTGGATATATATATACTCCAGCAATTTTTGGCCTTTTCTAGTCGATCCCCTAAACTTAAGGTTGTAAACTTCAATTTGATCAAGTTCAAAGCAGGTTCAACCGAAAGTAGCATGCATTCAAACATAAACATAGATAGTTTTGCATAACCGAACATAAAACATAAATTTAAACTAAGCTAAACTACTTTCGGTCGAAGTAGAGGTCGAGCCAATCCTTCCTCGTCATGTACGGTGTGCTGCGAGCCGGGTCCGGGCTAGTACCGTCGTCAGGGTCGTTGGGGAAGGCACTCCTCCACTCGTGGACGTCGATCTCCTCGTCCTCGGGGCCCACCCCGACGCCATCCGCGCTGCCGTCGCCGCCGCCTTCGACCTCGTCATCAGAGGAGAGCGTGATAACCTCGCCGCCCTCCGTGCCGCCGTCCTCGCCGCCTTCGACCTCGTCATCGGAGGAGAGCGCGATAACCTCGCCGCCCTCCGCGCTGGCAAAGATCGCCCGCTCCGCCTCCACGAGCTCCGGGTGCTGCCGGCGGAGCTCTTGCATGTAGGCCTCGTCGGCGGCCTCAGCCTCGAGGCACTCCCACGCCTCGCGGTCCTCCCGCGCCATAGCCGAGCTCACCACCCTGGCTCCGGCGGAACGAGGTCGACCGGACGTGTGCTGAAGGGGAAATTGAGCCTAGCCGCCGCGCCGTGGTAGCAGACCTGCCAGCGGTCGTACTCTATGGCCGCGAGCTCGGCGTTGTGGAAGCTACCGAGCCACCGGCGGGTGTGGGTCTCTCGATCTGTAATCTCGGCGACCCACGTCCCCCACCGCCGCTGCCGGACCCCGAGGTAGGACTTCGTCGTCTGCCGGGTCTGAGGGAGGATGGGGAAGTCCTCGAACCAGTGTAGGGGCGCGACGGCGGGCGGATCGGGGGACCGACGACGGTGGATCGGGCCCGCGGAGGACGACGGTGACACCTCAGCGGCCACCTCACCGGCGTCGGGCGAAAAGGCCGCGATAAACCTCTTTTTGGCCATTGGCTCCTCGAGCTCCCCGACACACATGCAGAGGTTGAGGATGGAGGCGCCGGCGATGACGGCGACCTACCAATGGTTTCGAGGGTTGTGTGTGTCTGTGTGAGCAGAGGTTTTGGGGTGTGTGTGGAGGGGGGCGGGGGGGGGGGGGGGCGCAATGTTGTGTTTGAGGAAATGCTGCGACAACTGAAAATTTTACTAGGCGGGAGTAACAAGGCGGGGCTACTGAAAATTTGGATCAAGGGCGAGTAGATATTTTTGAGATTGCGAGGGATGCAGAGGCGGGAGTAAAATGCCGGGGCTACTGAAAATTTGAATCAAGGGACTGAAGTAGAGCGGGAGTAACAGACATCGCACACGGTCCGCACATACTAATCGTGTGCTATCAAACATTAAAACCTTCCAGGCGGTAGATATTTTCGAGATTACGAGGCAGTAATATTTTCGAGATTGCGAGGGATGCAGAGGTGGGAGTTTTTGGGGAGCGAGCTAGTGTGCTTGACTCGCCGACTGTGGACTGTAGCCGACACACGTTCTCGCGTAAGCCATAGGCGTACTATACACCGACGATGCTCCAAGATATTTTGTACTACATCTCACACGGTTGATGATAATAAACTGTGTGTGATCTACTTGATTTGAATTACAAAATGGGGTCACAACGGCAATGGACGCTGTTTGAATTGCCAAACCTTTTATCTGCAGTGAACATGCAACTATATGTGTGTCGTAAAAGAATTGGAATTATTCAGGGTTCGTTTGGACATTTTATACATTAAACTGGTTTTCTAGCCATTTCAGGAGCACAATTCAAAATTAAACTACATGCACATGCTCCAGTGCATACAAATTGGTTGAAAAATCAAATCTGTGTCCTTCTTTGCATGCTTAGGTCCCATGCAAGAAATGGGAATGAATTTTTTGGGGTTCGTTTGGCCTTTTTTATACATTAACTGGGTTTTCTAGGCATTTTATGTGCATAATTCAAATTTTAACTACAAGCACATGCTCCAATGCACCAAAGTTGGTTGAAAAATCACATGTGTGTCCTTGGGTGAATTTCTAGGTCCCATGCAAGAGATGGGAATGAATTTCAAACACCAGGGCACTATTGATTGCCGGCAAAACATTGAGATACCTGGTTTTTAAATTCTAGTAAATCCAAAACTTGTCTGAAATTCATAAAACTTGGCATGCTATCATGGAGCGGCATCAACATGCCGTGGTGAAATTTTTGTCCCATTTGGGGCAGGTTAATTTGGGTATAAGCTTCTCACAAACCAGAGCTTCTCACAACAATCATGATGGTTTCGATAGGGAACGTACCACCTTTGGGGACGGGACGATATCCTTTGCCTCTTATTGCTTTCAAAATTTTTCTAGTGTCAACGTAGAACAACAGGAGTGTTGTGTTTAATATTGGAATTTTTCGGGGTTCGTTTGGCCTTTTTTATACATTAACTGGGTTTTCTAGGCATTTTATGTGCATAATTCAAATTTGAACTACAAGCACATGCTCCAATGCACCAAAGTTGGTTGAAAAATCACACGTGTGTCCTTGGGTGCATGCTTAGGTCCCATGCCGGAGACGGGAATGAAATTCAAACACCAGGGCACGGTTGATTGCCGGCAAAACATTGAGATGCCTGGTTTTCAAAATTCTAGTAAATCCAAAACTCGTCTGAAATTCATGAAACTTGGCATGCTATCATGGAGCGGCATCAACATGCCGTAGTAAAAAATTTGCCCCATTTGGGGCAGGTTCGGGTATAAGCTTCTCACAAACCAGAGCTTCTCACAACAAGGATGATGGTTTCGATAGGGAACGTCCCACCTTTGGGGACGAAATGATATCCATTGCCTCTTATTACTTTCAAAAAAATTTCTAGTCTCAACATAGAACAACAGGAGTGTTGTGTCAATTTTTGTGATTTTTTGGGGTTCGTTTGGACATTTTTATGCATTAACTGGGTTTTATAGGCACTTTATGTGCATAATTCAAATTTGAACTACAAGCACATGGTCCAATGCACTAAAGTTGGTTGAAAAATGTAATCTGTGTCCTTGGGTTAATTTCTTGATCCCATGCAAGAGATGGGAATGAAATTCAAACACCAGGGCACCGTTGATTGCCGGCAAAACATTGAGATGCCTGGTTTTTAAATTCTAGTAAATCCAAAACTCATATGAAATTCATGAAACTTGGCATGCTATCATGGAGCGGCATCAACATGTCGTGGTGAAAATTTTGTCCCATTTGGGGCAGGTTTGGGTATAAGCTTCTCAGAAACTAGAGCTTCTCACAACAAGCATGATGGTTTCGATAGGGAACGTACCACCTTTGGGGACGGGACGATATCCGTTGCCTCTTATTGCTTTAAAAAATTATATAGTGTCAACATATAACAAGAGGAGTGTTGTGTTTAATCTTGGAATTTTTCAGGGTTCGTTTGGCCTTTTTTATACATTAACTAGGTTTTCTAGGCATTTTATGTGCATAATTCAAATTTGAACTACAAGCACATGCTCCAATGCACCAAAGTTGGTTGAAAAATCACACGTGTGTCCTTGGGTGCATGCTTAGGTCCCATGCCGGAGACGGGAATGAAATTCAAACACCAGGGCACGGTTGATTGCCAGCAAAACATTGAGATACCTGGTTTTTAAATTCTAGTAAATCCAAAACTCATCTGAAATTCATGAAACTTGCCATGCTATCATGGAGCAGCATCAACATGCCGTGGTGAAAATTTTGTCCCATTTGGGTATAAGCTTCTCACAAACCAGAGCTTCTCACAACAAGCATGATGGTTTCGATAGGGAACGTACCACCTTTGGGGACGGGACGATATCCGTTGCCTCTTATTGCTTTAAAAAATTATATAGTGTCAACATATAACAAGAGGAGTGTTGTGTTTAATCTTGGAATTTTTCAGGGTTCGTTTGGCCTTTTTTATACATTAACTGGGTTTTCTGGGCATTTTATGTGCATAATTCAAATTTGAACTACAAGCACATGCTCCAATGCACCAAAGTTGGTTGAAAAATCACATGTGTGTCCTTGGGTGCATGCTTAGGTCCCATGCCGGAGACGGGAATGAAATTCAAACACCAGGGCACGGTTGATTGCCGGCAAAACATTGAGATACCTGGTTTTTAAATTCTAGTAAATCCAAAACTCGTCTGAAATTCATGAAACTTGGCATGCTATCATGGAGCAGCATCAACATGCCGTGGTGAAAATTTTGTCCCATTTGGGGCAGGTTCGGGTATAAGCTTCTCAGAAACTAGAGCTTGTCACAACAAGCATGATGGTTTCAATAGGGAACGTCCCACCTTTGGGGACGGAACGATATCCATTGCCTCTTATTGCTTTCAAAATTTTTCTAGTGTCAACATAGAACAACAGGAGTGTTGTGTCAATTTTTGTGATTTTTCGGGGTTCGTTTGGACATTTTTATGCATTAACTGGGTTTTATAGGCATTTTATGTGCATAATTCAAATTTGAACTACAAGCACATGCTCCAATGCACTAAAGTTGGTTGAAAAATCTAATCTGTGTCCTTGGGTGAATTTCTAGGTCCCATGCAAGAGATGGGAATGAAATTCAAACACTAGGGCACTGTTGATTGCCGGCAAAACGTTGAGATGCCTGGTTTTTAAATTCTAGTAAATCCAAAACTCGTCTGAAATTCATGAAACTTGGCATGCTATCATGGAGCGGCATCAACATGCCGTGATAAAAAATTTGTCCCATTTGGGGCAGGTTCGGGTATATGCTTCTCACAAACCAGAGCTTCTCAGAACAAGCATGATGATTTTGGTAGGGAACCTCCCACCTTTCGGGACGAAACGATATCCATTGCCTATTATTGCTTTCAAATTTTTTATCGTGTCAACATAGAACAATATGAGTGTTGTGTCAATTTTTGGGATTTTTCGGGGTTCGTTTGGACATTTTTATGCATTAACTGAGTTTTCAATGCATTTATGTGCATATTTCAAATTTGAACTACATGCACATGCTCCATTGCATATAAATTGGTTGAAAAATTAAATCTATGTCCTTGGGTGCATGCTTAGGTCCCATGTAAGAAACGGGAATGAATTTCAAACACCAGGGCACCGTTGATTGCCGGCAAAACATTGAGATGCCTGGTTTTTAAATTCTAGTAAATCCAAAACCCGTCTGAAATTCATGAAACTTGGCATGCTATCATGGAATGGCACCCGACATGCTGTGGCATTTTTCGTGTACATTTTGAGAGAAGGCACACTCGAATAATGACAGCCAACAAAGGCATTTTGAAAAAATATCTGCCACTTTAATATCTCAAACGTTTGTATAATTCAAACCGTGTGTGTTCTGTTAACCATTCACGTGACGCCACGTGTCTTGGTTTTAATGGCTATAGAAGGTGCCGCGCAGACAGCTGCTTGACCTTGACTGAATGGGAGGCGTGCGAGCATAGTCCGGTGTGCATGCTGACCGAGAGGCGTGCAAGCTGTCCTCCAATGCGTAGGCTCACCGGGAAGCGTGCGAGCTGTACGCTGCGCAGGCTCACTGGGAAGCGAGCCCTTTGACTTCCATGGCCACCCGCCTTCCTCTCCATTAAAGAAGCCCGAGCCGCTGTTTAATACGGGCGGCCTTACTGTTCGCCTCCCATTCCCCCCCCCCCCCCCCCCCCGCGCAGACCTCCACCAACGCCATGGCGCAGAATGATCATCTGCCACTAGTCTTCAAGTTTGGTGAAGCCGACTCCGAGCCGGAGGAGATAGAAAATAAGGAGGAATGGGGCCTCATGGACATGGCCCAGAACGAGCTGGCCGCGGCGGTTGCTGCCCCCGCTCCCGTCCCAGCTCCCATTCCCGCACCCGCGCCAGCGACCATCCCCGTAGCATTGACGGGCTGGTCGCCAAGCACTATCGCAGAGCTGGAAGCCGCGGGCGTCAGCGAGGTCTCCGCGGACCCGCGCGAGCTCGTGTACATGCCAGCGCCAGCGCCCGTGCCCGTGCGCGCCCTCCACCTACCGCGGCGCCGGTCCCCGTGCGTTTGGCTGCACCTGCCGCGCCCGTGCTGGTGCGCGCGCCTCCCTCAACGGCATGGGACGCTGTCGTCGACCGCTACCTCTCAGCGGCGCCAGCTGCCGTCCTCCCGCGCCCCGCCCGTCGATCGCGCGACGACATGATGTTTGGTTTACAAGTGAAGAGCATTTTGTGCTTCCTGGAAGATTTCAACAAAGGCATCTCGGAGGACGTCAACGACAACGACGGCGCGGCATGCCGCCTCCGCCGCCGCCGAAAATAGTTTTTTTGGGGTTTAATACTGTATCCCGAATTCTCGATCATTGTAATATGAATTTGTAGTGTGACTGAATGAAAGATATGGTTTGAACGAACTTGCGTTTTTCTCTCTTAATGTACAAAATTATCAAACAATTTTCTTTTGAAAAAAATGTCAATGGTTTTTAATTATAAAACACTCATCGCAAACGTTTTAGTTAGAACACCCGTATGCAAACCGACAACTTCCCCAGGAAGCCAAGGGAAAATGTGCCGAGCAGGATTTCTGCATCCCTTCAACGCAAACGGTTGTTTTGCATGACCCGTGTGCAACCACGTACAAACAATTGGGTAAGATTTGCATATCTGTCATTTTGGGTATGTTGCCATTTGTCAAACTGGAAAAATTGACATTTGTTTATCTAGTAACATTGCCATTTGTTAACCTTGTAACACTGTGATTTGTCAAAATATGCAGCTAAAAATCACTAGCACTATCTAATTTTTGCAACTAAAATCACTAGCACTGTTCATATGGACACCACTAGCAGACGTGAGTTGATGGACGCATATGCAAATGTACCATTGATTACATACAACAAGTCATCAACCCACAAGGACAATGAGGATACACGTTGGATTATAGATCATTTCCAACAAAACATTCTAGTAAAGTTTTTCTCACACAACAAATAACAAAGCGATGAAATGGACTTCGGCTCAACCACTCATCGGCGTTGGAAACGCTTGCTTTGAACCAGAAGTGATTCTCTGGGAAGGGCCAGCTACTGTCAATCTCGAGACCAATGCAGGACTGATCATCCAGGCTGAAGCGGCCTATGTCAGGACCTATATTGGGACGGTAGGGAAGCATAGCAATGTCCGAGGTATAGATACAGTTGCTTCTCATAAATGGTAGTAACGTTGTGTCAACAGCAGCTGGATCGCCTTCCACCATCATTGGATAGTTTTGTCCAAGGAAGAGCGAGTTTCCTCCAAGACTTTCAATACTGAACCAGGGAGAAGGTGTTGGCGCTAGTACACTAGTATCCATCCCGAAAACCCTGCAACGGATGTTGGAATAGGTCCGGAGAGTGCGACAATGCGAGACAACACCTGCTTCCTTAGTAACATCAGCAGTGCCCTGTATACAGACAAGAAGAGGTGATCCATCGGAATAAGTTGCCAGGCGCCACTGAGTATATGGGTTGTGACACCCCAAAATTTTGGCTTTGTTTTATTGATTTAAATTTTTTCCAGGAAATAAAACTTTTCCATTTGTCAAGATTCACCCTTTTGTTATTGTGGATTTTTACCTCAAGTGGAAAACTTTCAACAAAGTATTGTTGGACTTGTATGCTCCTCCTATAAAACAATTCTTTATCAGTAGATTTGAATTGCAAGATTTGTTTTCTCAGAGCTTTTTCTTTTAAAAATGATTTCTTTTGAATTTGGAGACTGTTTTGCACAGCAAGCATTTGATAAATGCTTTTAAAATTTCCACCAAAAACTGGGGATGTCATGTGATGTTTCCACATCAGTTTTATGCAAAAATATCTTTTGGCCATTGAAGATTTTGAGCTCTACACCAACTTTTCCAATCTGGTCCAGTAGGCACTTTTGCACTACAACCTATTTAAATATTTCTTTAAAAATTATTCCAAGTGTTTGGAGATATCAGTAGATGCATACAATTCTTCTTCATGCAAAAACCCAGTGATGTTCTTTGAAAAATTTGGGTGAATCAACCTCTTTTTTCATTCTGGCCCAGTTTGGTGATTTGTACTGCAACCCTATTTTGTTTTGCTCTAGTGCCCATGACCCTTTTTCCTACTTGTAGCCCTCCCTTCAAAACCCTTAAGTCCAGGAGAGTGGACTCATTTGAGGATTTTAAGTGCATGCAATAAACCCTTTTTCTTTCTGTCGAAAACTGGAGTTTTGCAAAGCTTGCACTAACAAGTTTCTGGTTTTGCCCAAATGATCTCACCATCATCTTCTGCATCTAAAGAGACCCTGATCTGGAGATTTTGGCCACTCCAAGAGTTACCTAAGTGCACTTGGCATTCTGCCGAACAGTTGGTGTGCACAGTCTGTTATGACATGACTTCTTTGTTTGCACTGTGATCTTACTCCAATGACCCAGCAACCTTGTCCACTAAACTCCTAGCTATCTCTATCCTAGTCCTGTTAATTGCCAGCTCCGCCCTCGCGCTCTAGACCACCCTGGCATTTCGTCGAGCGGGTTCCGTGCGTGCTCTGGGCGCGCCCAGAGCGCACGTTTTGCACGCGCGCGCACTGAGCCGCCGCGCCGCACTGCCGCACTCGACGCGACCCGTCCCTGGCCCCTGCTCCACCGCTGAACCGCGCACTAGCTCGCTCCCTCTCCATGCCATCTCTGGCGCCCTGCAGCGACGCTGGCAGAGCGTTTGGCGGCACGCCGGCGTCGGCAGCGAGCCTCTGCCATGGTCGGCGCCGCCCAAACCACACCAGCGCACCAGCTGCCCCCATGAGCAGCTCGGTCTTATCCCGAAGCTCGTCGGCACGCGCTCGTCGCCGCCACGTCGCCTTGCAGCTACAGCACGGCTGTCGCCGGCGATCTTATCCACAGCCGCCGCGGTCCAGCCTCGAGCGCCTATTTAAGGGGTCCCCGAGCTCGTTCAAGACCTCAGGCAACCTCAGACTGTTCCCCTAGTCCTCCCCTAGCAGTGGATCGACCCGAAGTGGCCATCTTCCTCGTCTCCGGCCAGTGCGGCCGCCGCCAAACTCCGGTGCGATACGTCGCAGCCAGCCACTCCCCCGCCCAACCGACGCCACCAGTAGCTTCCCCTTGTCCTTGCAGAGCTGCCCAGCTACCCAACCTCGATCGGAGACCCCCGGAGCCCAAAAACCACTTCATCACCGTGGCCCCCTCCGCCGTGGAGCTCGCCGCCGGCGATTTCCTCCACCCCCGACGACCCAGCGACCACCAAGAGGACCGCCTTGGCCTGGCCAGTCCATCCCTGCCCTCAGATGCCCTCGCGGAGCCGCCGTCCATCGCCGGCGATCGCCGGAGCCCCGCTCCCGTCGGGCAGAGAAGAGGAGGGAGAGGGAGGAACGGTCAAACCTGACCAGTGGGCCCTCTGGACCCACTGTCAGTGACCCGCGCGCCGTCTCCTCTGTTTAAGTGAAAGCGTAGGCCCACGGAGTACGTCTCCCCTACCCCGAAAGCGTATTCCCCTCGAAACGTTTTCTTTTCTGGTTTTATTTAAAAACAGAGATTTGACCAAACTTTGACCAGCTATAACTTTTAAAATAAAACTCCAAATGAGTTGATTCTTTTTCCTACCTCTCTCAAATTCCATCTAGTTTATTTTAAGATTTATTTCAAAAATATTTAGGACAACTTTTTGTACTGTGTTTGAAATATTTGTTATTTGAATATTTTTTAAAATAGGGATAATGGAGAGAAGAGAAAGCTTTCTAAAAAGTGCATCCCTTGCATACTCTTGAAGGCAAGCATTTCTGAACTCTGGCATAATATTTTGTGTGTTGTTTTGATACTGGTACAACACCACTTTGGCTTGGAGCATGCTTTATTTCTATGTGTCGCTCAGTCCCACGCGTGAGTGCATGATGACGATGTTTTGTGGTTAGTACTGGATGTGCTGGTGTTAGTGATCATCCTCGTGAACTTCTCATGCATACCGGAAGGAAGCCGGGAGAGCCGTGGTCTTGGGTAGACGCGAGCTTGTCCCTAGTTCCTCGTTGGGACGAGTGTGTCCGGTATGGCAAGAGGGGTTTCGGGGGAGCGATGACTCTGTCTGTTATGGGAATATTTTGGTTATGCTATCTTTCGGAGGATACTTGGACCACCTGAGTCGGTCGTATGTCGATTCTTGATCAGTAACTTCCCCATTTGTTTTGTACTACCACTTGTCCCTGTCGCGGACGGGGTACGGTTCAATAAGTTTTCAACCCCTTACCAAAGCACACACCGTACAGAGAGGCCATGGTGGAAGATACCGGAGGCCTCCGGTAGGCATGCCACCTGGTCCGGGGGCATGGGTGTTTCCGGTTGGGACCGAGAGGGGGGCACCCCTTAGAGCGCGCGAATATAAATTTGATCCCATGCTACATCGAGGTTGTAGCCTCCCCACTTAGAGTTTTGCTTGGCAGGTGTCGTGGGTGATTCCAGACACCGGTGAGTTAAGCTGGTGTGTGCAGGTCGGGCGTGTTTTCAATTAAAAGGCCGTATGCGGAATTAGTCCCGATGGACTAAATAAATCCGTTACTCGTGGGTAAAGAGTACACCCTCTGCAGAGGTCATATCTATTTGGATAGCCAGGTTCATGAGTAAGGACCATAGTCTGAGTTGAATCTAGTGACGGTTTTCGATGGAGACACGGCTAACTGGATCAGAGTAACGGTATTCGGATGGAGAACGAATTAGCTAGAACTCAGTGACGGTCTTCGGATGGAGAAACGGCTAGACTAGATTTTTGTTTATGACCTGTGACATCTGGGGATCGTGTTTTAATTTTATTGTTATTATGGACTAACCATTTACATTATGTATTTTATTGAGTATCCCCTGGGATGGTTCTACCTCCTAGACACTCACTGTGATTATTCTTTTATAAGCCCTTTATGTGGTGTCGCTCAGACGCCCGACTGCGGCATGCTTGTTGTTTATTTATCTTTTATAAGCCCTCTATGTGGTGTCGCTCAGACGCCCAACTGCGGCATGCTTGTTGTTTATTTATCTTTTATAAGCCCTTTATGTGGTGTCGCTCAGACGCCCGACTGCGGCATGCTTGTTGTTTATTTATCTTTTATAAGCCCTTTATGTGGTGTCGCTCAGACGCCCGACTGCGGCATGGTTACTCTTGCATTTTCCTCTCGAGGAGTCATTCAGACACTCGCTTGGCCCTCAGTATCTCACTTCGGGATTTCGGGAGGACTACCGCCCGACTTCTCTTTCGTTTCCCATGCATCATTATCTCTATGTCTGATTGCACTTGTTAAATCGGTTCTCATGCATCGGGTTTACATTTGTCATATCTTATGTTCGAACTATCTTGCGAGTGCCTTCATAGTACTCACACACGTACTGCATGTTCATCTTATTTCTGCATGCGAGCAACGCAGACTTTCGTGGCAGACGTTGTGATCATAATTATTTCGGAGCAGGATTGTCCCTTATTATATTATACCCGTGTTCTTAATGTTTGCGAGTACATTCAAACGTACTCACTGGCTTGTCCCTGGCTATTGTCTTGGCCAGATTTTTGCGCATGGAGATAAGCATCGCGGTGACAACCTCGGAGCCTGCGTGTTGACGATAGCAGCCTCGCAAAGATAGGAGTTATCCTGGTCAGCTGTTCTTGTGGGAAATGGAGTCCCATAGACGCAGATGTACCCAACCGCTTCCGCCATCAACCACTAGAAACCATGTGTTGTACTCCTAGGCCACAATGGTCTTGTACTACATATTTTGTACTTTGCTTGGAATTCTTGTATCAAGTTGGTGCCTCATCAGCTAACAGTAATCCTGGGGCTGGTGAGCACAAAGGCCGTTCTTCTGGGAAATTATTATCCCGAAATTCCGGTCCTGACATGGGTCCTGCTCGTCCTCATGCTCGTGATCATCAGCATCGTCGTCATCTCCCCCTTGGTTATAAAAATTTTCAAGTATAGGTGGTGGAATGTTCACAGGACCTTGGAAACACAAGAAGTTTAATTAGTAAAGGGAAACTAGCTAACGCGCATGCATGTGGATGAAACAATTATAATTATGGTGAAAGACAAACGTACCGAAAGCATCAGGATTCCATGCAAAAACAGTGCCACGAGTGGTGGCAGCAAACACAAGACCCTGATACGTCTCCAACGTATCTATAATTTATGAAGTATTCATGCTATTATATTATCCATCTTGGATGTTTAATGGGCTTTACTATGCACTTTTGTATTATTTTTGGGGCTAACCTATTGACCCAGAGCCCAGTGCCAGTTCCTGTTTTTTCCCCTGTTTCAGTGTTTCGAAGAAAAGGAATATCAAACGGAGTCGAAACGGAATGAAACCTTCTGGAGAAGTTATTTTTGGAAAGAAAGCAACCCGGGAGACTTGGAGTCCACGTCAAGAAAGCAATGAGGAAGGCACGAGGCAGGGGGCGCGCCCACCCCCCTGGGCGCGCCCTCCACCCTCATGGGCCCCTCGTGGCTCCCCTGACGTACTTCTTTCACCTATATATATCCATATACCCTAAAACGATCGGAGGACAGAATAGATCTGGAGTTCCGCTGCCGTAAGCCTCTGTAGCCACCAAAAACCAATCGGGACCCTGTTCCGGCACCATGCCGGAGGGGGGGAACCCTCACCGGTGGCCATCTTCATCATCCCGGCGCTCTCCATGACGAGGATGGAGTAGTTCACCCTCGGGGCTGAGGGTATGTACCGGTAGCTACATGTTTGACCTCTCTCTCTCGTGTTCTTGATTTGGCACGATCTTGATGTATCGCGAGCTTTGCTATTATAGTTGGATCTTATGATGTTTCTCCCCCTCTACTCTCTTGTAATGGATTGAGTTTTCCCTTTGAAGTAATCTTATCGGATTGAGTCTTTAATGATTTGAGAACACTTGATGTATGTCTTGCCGTGCGTATCTGTGGTGACAATGGGATATCACGTGATTCACTTGATGTATGTTTTGGCGATCAACTTGCGGGTTCCGCCCATGAACCTATGCATAGGGGTTGGCACACATTTTCGTCTTGACTCTCCGGTAGAAACTTTGGGGCACTCTTTGAAGTACTTTGTGTTGGTTGAATAGATGAATCTAAGATTGTGTGATGCATATTGTATAATCATACCCACGGATACTTGAGGTGACATTGGAGTATGTAGGTGACATTAGGGTTTTGGTTGATGTGTGTCTTAAGGTGTTATTTTACTATGAACTCTAGGGCTGTTTGTGACACTTATAGGAATAGCCCAATGGATTGATCGGAAAGAATAACTTTGAGGTGGTTTCGTACCCTGCCATAATCTCTTCGTTTGTTCTCCGCTATTAGTGACTTTGGAGTGACTCTTTGTTGCATGTTGAGGGATAGTTATGTGATCCAATTATGTTATTATTGTTGAGAGAACTTGCACTAGTGAAAGTATGAACCCTATGCCTTGTTTCCTATCATTGCAATACTGTTTACGCTCACTTTTATCACTTGCTACCTTGCTGTTTTTATATTTTCAGATTACAAAAAGCTATATCTACCATCCATATTGCACTTGTATCACCATCTCTTCGCCGAACTAGTGCACCTATACAATTTACCATTGTATTGGGTGTGTTGGGGACACAAGAGACTCTTTGTTATTTGGTTGCAGGGTTGCTTGAGAGAGACCATCTTCAACCTACGCCTCCCACGGATTGATAAACCTTAGGTCATCCACTTGAGGGAAATTTGCTACTGTCCTACAAACCTCTGCACTTGGAGGCCCAACAACGTCTACAAGAAGAAGGTTGCGTAGTACACATCAAGCTCTTTTCTGGCGCCGTTGCCGGGGAGGCTAGATAAGCGGCACCCACACCCCGTCAACTAAGCTCTTTTCTGGCACCGTTGCCGGGGAGGTGAGTGCTTGAAGGTATATCTTTAGATCTTGCAATCGAATCTTTTAGTTTCTTGTTTTATCACTAGTTTAGTTTATAAAAGAAAACTACAAAAAAAATGGAATTGAGTTTGCCTCATACGCTTCATCTTTTTAATATCTTTCGTGAGTATGATGGGAAAAAAAATTGTGCCAAAGTGTTAGAAGAAGAATGCATTAAAATGTTTGGCACTAAATCTTTGAATGATGAGCATGATTGCAATGTTGTTGGTATGAACTCCTTGAATATCCATAGTACTAATGATGATTGCACTAGTTATGATGAAAATTTCTGCTATAAACATGTCAATTTTTGTGGAGTGCATTGGGTTTGCAAGTACAGACCAAATAGGGAAGATAGATATTGCAAGAGGCACAAGTACTTAGAAACTAAATTGTTGCAAGAAATGTTAGATGTTTGTGCTGAAAGATTCAATATTTATCGCCATCCTTGTGAACTTTGCAATGAACATGGTCATTTAAAGCTCCAATGCTATTTGTTTCATGATCAAGTCGTGTCCAAAAACTGTGATAACTTGATTACCCTTGAGCATCATAAAGAGCTTAGTCTTCTGGGTTATGAAGAAATGAAACGTATAACTGAGGGTATTCCAAAATTTAATCTCGATAAATTTCTTGATTTTGATCTAGAGGAAATTTATATGTATTGTGCAGTGAATTGCATTGAAAATCCTTATATTGCCAATTACATAAAGAAAAGAAAACAAATATAAGATGAAGAGAATACTAATGAAAGGGAAGAGACTTCCCAATATCCTCCTATTATTTCTTATGATGAATCAGGTAATGAGGAGGAGCCTTCTATTCAACCAATCTCATTAATAAGGAGCTCCAAAAAGAGGATTTAACCCACACATGATGTGGCGAAGAAGAAGAAAAGAAAAAGGAAGAGAGGTAAAAAGATATCTCTCCCAAATAAAGTTGCTCCTATTATTGTTGTGCCTCATGAAAATGAATCAAAAATAATTGTGGAAGATGATGCACTTGATGATGATCTCGTTATGCCTATTGCTTGTTGTGATGATTATGATTGGGAAGATAATAATACTTCTTATGATAATGAAAATCTTTTTGGCACTTGCTTGGAAGAATATGATAATTGCTATACTATTGGTGCTATCCATACTATTAATGATGAGAGTGATTATGCTTATGATATGAAAAGGCCCAAGCTTGGGGAAGCTATGTTTGATGAGAATGACATATTTGAGAATATATTTGCTGAAATTAATGTTTGTCCCAAGCTTGGGGATGCTACGTTTAATGAAGATGATATTTTTAGCCTCCCAAGTTTTGATATGCAAAGTTGTTATGATGATAGCATGCCTTCTACCTATGATGATTATAGTGATGAAAGTGGGTTTGGAAGAGTGTCAACTTTAGGAAGTAATGATCCCAATATTTTGGAGGATGTTGAATCTTATAATATTTATGAAAGTGGATTTGGAGAGGTCATGACTTTATTTAGTAATGATTCCACTATCTTGGAAGAGGTTTCAATCGATTATGATGAGAACAAAGTTGCTACTTATGATGATTATTGTGATGAAACTTATGCTATAAAAAGTAGTGATGATTATATTTATAAAACTTGTCATGATTATGATTACCCTTTTTCTGAACATTACTCTTTTAATGTGGAGACAATTTATAGTATTCGAGTTTCATATGATACTCCCACTATCCCTAATGAAAAGAATTTTGCTTATGTGGAGAGTCATAGAATTTCTATGCAAGTAGATCATGAAAAGAATGGTTGAGGTGCTGGTTATATTGTTGAATTCATTCATGATGCTACTGAAAATTATTATGAGGGAGGAATATATGCTTGTAGAAATTGCAATAATACCAAGTTTCCTCTCTATGTGCTTAAAGTTTTGAAGTCATGCTTGTTTTGTCTTCCTATGCTAGTTGATTATTGTTCCCATAAGTTGTTTGCTCACAAAATACCTATGCATAGGAAGTGAGTTAGACTTAAATGTGCTAGTCATATTCTTCATGATGCTCTCTTTATGTTTCAATTCTTATCTCTTATGTGAGCATCATTGAAATCATCATGCCTAGCTAGGGGCGTTAAACGATAGCGCTTGTTGGGAGGCAACCTAATTTTATTTTAGTTTCTTACTTTTTGGTTCTGTTTAGGAATAAATAATCCATCTAGCTTCTGTTTAGATGTGGTTTTGTGTTTTAATTAGTGTTTGTGCCAAGTAGAACCTTTGGGAAGACTTGGGTGAAGTCTTTATGATCATGCTGTAAAAAAAACAGAAACTTTAGCGCTCACGAGATTAGCTTCAAATGTTTACTGGAGAGTGATATTTAGTTGATTCTTTTTGCAGATGATTACTAGACAAATTCCTCAGGTCCACCAATTTATTTTAGAATTTTTGGAGTTCCAGAAGTATACGTTTGATACAGATTACTACAGACTGTTCTGTTTTTGACAGATTCTTTTTTTCGTGTGTTGTTTGCTTATTTTGATGAATCTATGGTTAGTAAAATAGTTTATAAACCATAGAGAAGTTGGAATACAGTAGGTTTAACACAAATATAAATAAAGAATGAGTTCATTACAGTACCATGAAGTGGTGTTTTATTTTCTTTCGCTAACGGAGCTCACGAGATTTTCTGTTAAGTTTTGTGTTGTGAAGTTTTCAAGTTTTGGGTAAAGATTCGATGGACTATGGAATAAGGAGTGGCGAGAGCCTAAGCTTGGGGATGCCCAAGGCACCCCAAGGTAATATTCAAGGATAACCAAGAGCCTAAGCTTGGGGATGCCCCGGATGGCATCCCCTCTTTCGTCTTCATTCATCGGTAACTTTACTTGGAGCTATATTTTTATTCACCACATGATATGTGTTTTGCTTGGAGCGTCATTTTATTTTCTTTAGCCTTGCTTGCTGTTTGAATAAAATACCAAGATCTGAAATTCTTAAATGATAGAGAGTCTTCACATAGCTACATAATTATTTAACTACTCATTGATCTTCACTTATATCTTTTTGGAGTAGTTTGTCATTTACTCGTGTGCTTCACTTATATCCTATGAGTAAATGGTTGAATGATTTGAATGTCATAAATCTGAAATTATATATGTTTCATATGCTTATCCCATGGGTAGTAATGCCTTCACATATAAGAAGTAGAGGTGGTAATTTTTTTGAAGGTTAGCAAACATTGTATTGGTCACTTGAACAATTCATGAAAGAATATTGAAGGAAGAGAGATTTCACATATAAATATACTATCTTGGACATCTTCTATGGTTGTGATCCCCATTAATTATTTACAAACCTGAGCAAATTAGTTGAAGTTGGACAAGGAAGACAACATAATGAGTTATGCTTGGGTATATTTGTATAAGTTATATTGTTTTGGATCCTCTAACATGTGGTGCTTGCTATTTAGAATCCTTTGCTAGCCAAAATATCTGTACTAAGCGGGAATACTGCTTGTGCATCCAAATCCTTCAACCAAGTTTCTTTCATGAGTGTCCACCATATCTACCTATATGCGGTATTTACCTGCCGTTCCAAGTAAATTTGCATGTGCCAAACTCTAAACCTTCAAATAATAATCTGTTTTGTATGCTCGAATCGCTCATGTAGTGACTACGGGTTAGCAGTATCTTCCATGCTAGGTGGGTTATTCTCATGATGAGTGGACTCCGCTCATCATTCACGAGAAAATGGCTGGTAACTGGGATGCCCAGTCCCATGATCAAAAGATCGAAATCAAATAAAAATAATTGCAAACAAAACTCCCCCAGGATTGATGTTAGTTGGAGGCACCCGTTGTTTCGGGCAAGCCATGGATTGATGATTGTTGGTGGAGGGGGAGTAAAAAATCTTTACCTTTCTGTTTGGGAACCGCCTATAATGTATGTAGTATGGAAGATATTGGGAACTCTTGGTCGTTATGTTGACAATGAAAGCATACCTCTCAAAATTATTTTCATCTCCGTTTTTGCTTCGAGCTCTGGCACCTCTGCAAATCCCTGCTTCCCTCTGCGAAGGGCCTATCTTTTACTTTTATGCAAGAGTCAGTAGTATTCCTTTTCATTCCAACCTACTCTTTAGTTGGCAAGCATCATGTGATGGAAAGATCTAAGCATATATGGCCATTCAAATATATTTGAGCATGAATTATTACTGTTGACATTACCCTTGAGGTAAAAGGTTGGGAGGCGAAACATTAAGCCCCTATATTTCTCTGTGTTCGATGAATACTATTTGTTCTAAAAATATGCTTTGAGTGGTAGCAATCATGGAAGACTAAATGATAGTTGAGTATGTGAAGTTTGCTAAATCAAAGTTCTGACATAGACTCTTCCTGAAAATAAGATGAATTGTAATTGTTTGATGACTAATAACACGGTTTGTTAGTTTTCAAGAAACTTTATGATCTATACTTTAAGATGTGAATAGTTTGTTACTCGATCATGAAAAGTTCTATGAGTTGAGCTACTATTATGACATATAATGATGCTAGAAAAGGTGATTGAAATTATCATTGATCAAACTTATGCACCTGCTAGCATTCACACTTCATAAATTATTTCTTTTATCATTTACCTACTCGAGGATGAGCAGGAATTAAGCTTGGGGATGCTGATACGTCTCCAACGTATCTATAATTTATGAAGTATTCATGCTATTATATTATCCATCTTGGATGTTTAATGGGCTTTACTATGCACTTTTATATTACTTTTGGGGCTAACCTATTGACCTAGAGCCCAGTGCCAGTTCCTGTTTTTTCACTTGTTTCAGTGTTTCGAAGAAAAGGAATATCAAACGGAGTCAAAACGGAATAAACCTTATGGAGAAGTTATTTTTGGAAAGAAAGCAACCCGGGAGACTTGGAGTCCACGTCAAGAAAGCAACGAGGAAGGCACGAGGCAGGGGCGCGCGCCCACCCTCCTGGGCGCGCCCTCCACCCTCGTGGGCCCCTCGTGGCTCCCTTGACGTACTTCTTTCACCTATATATATATATATATATATATATCCATATACCCTAAAACGATCGGAGGATAGAATAGATCTGGAGTTCCGCCGCCGTAAGCCTCTGTAGCCACCAAAAACAAATCAGGACCCTGTTCTGGCACCCTGCCGGAGGGGGGAACCCTCACCGGTGGCCATCTTCATCATCCCGGCGCTCTCCATGACGAGGAGGGAGTAGTTCACCCTCGGGGCTGAGGGTATGTACCAGTAGCTATGTGTTTAACCTCTCTCTCTCTCTCGTGTTCTTGATTTGGCACGATCTTGATGTATCGCGAGCTTTGCTATTATAGTTGGATCTTATGATGTTTCTCCCCCTCTACTCTCTTGTAATGGATTGAGTTTTCCCTTTGAAGTAATCTTATCGGATTGACTCTTTAATGATTTGAGAACACTTGATGTATGTCCTGCCGTGCGTATCTGTGGTGACAATGGGATATCACGTGATTCACTTGATGTATGTTTTGGTGATCAACTTGCGGGTTCCGCCCATGAACCTATGCATAGGGGTTGGCACACATTTTCGTCTTGACTCTCCGGTAGAAACTTTGGGGCACTCTTTGAAGTACTTTGTGTTGGTTGAATAGATGAATATGAGATTGTGTGATGCATATCGTATAATCATACCCGCGGATACTTGAGGTGACATTGGAGTATGTAGGTGACATTAGGGTTTTGGTTGATGTGTGTCTTAAGGTGTTATTTTACTACGAACTCTAGGGTTGTTTGTGACACTTATAGGAATAGCCCAATGGATTGATCGGAAAGAATAACTTTGAGGTGGTTCCGTACCCTACCATAATCTCTTCGTTTGTTCTCCGCTATTAGTGACTTTGGAGTGACTCTTTGTTGCATGTTGAGGGATAGTTATATGATCCAATTATGTTATTATTGTTGAGAGAACTTGCACTAGTGAAAGTATGAACCCTTGGCCTTGTTTTCTATCATTGCAATACCGTTTACGCTCACTTTTATCACTTGCTACCTTGCTGTTTTTATATTTTCAGATTACAAAAAGCTATATCTACCATCCATATTGCACTTGTATCACCATCTCTTCGCCGAACTAGTGCACCTATACAATTTACCATTGTATTGGGTGTGTTGGGGACACAAGAGACTCTTTGTTATTTGGTTGCAGGGTTTCTTGAGAGAGACCATCTTCAACCTACGCCTCCCACGGATTGATAAACCTTAGGTCATCCACTTGAGGGAAATTTGCTACTGTCCTACAAACCTCTGCACTTGGAGGCCCAACAACGTCTACAAGAAGAAGGTTGCGTAGTAGACATCAGACCCTCATATTGATTGCATCACAGTACTCATCCGTGTATAGAAATTGATTTTTGAGCAATATCCATCGAGGCGTGGAAGTAAGGACGGTAACAAGCTTGTCGAAGATAGCAACAACTTCATAGTTCGTGTAATCCCAAGAGCGGTTGGGAACTCAACAAATTGCTATCTTCCATAGACGACAGTCACCATGATCGTATTTGAACTCACGTAGAATACCGGTGTACTCAACCTCTGGGCAGCAGTCTGAGATTTTTAGAAGTGGAACCCGGTGACGAGTGTACACATTCACAAGTTCCCACTCGCAGTTGTACCCAATATAAACAACCCAATCTCCATTTGCGCCTGCCCAAGCCTTGCCGTCAAGCGATGGCATCTTAACATCATATGTATCATTATCAAGCGGCATCAAGTTGCACAAGGCGAGGCTTCCCTCGTCCCCGCACTAGTCAGCAGGGTCACGACGAAGAAGATAGGGGAGATCAAACCGCTCCTGGACCCTTGGTTTCCTTGTAATGATGTTATTAGTTGAGTCGAGAATGGTCTTGAACGAACCTGCCATGCTAGCCGAGGTGATGACGTCGCACCGATCAATGAGTTCCTCCACCACGTCATCATTCAGATCGGGGCAAGAATAATGGGGTCATTTCTGGCCTGTTCCCTCCATGGAGAAGATGATCGAACAATGGCAGAAGGAAGGGTGAAGGCAAATGGAGGGAGGAAGAGCGTGCGACAGCAGTTCCAAATCGAGAGGGAATGAAAGGCGAAGAGGCGGTGGACGGTTGCCACGGTACACGAAGAGGCGCCTGGGGAGCGAACGGTTGCCACAGAGGTCACACACTGACGACAAGGGCCGAGTGAACCGCATGTGTATATCGCATACACCTTGATCTGGCTGACCGTTTCTTTTGTGTTGCCTAATCACAAACAGTTCATCCGAGTGAACCGTATGTTGTATATCGCACACACCTTCATCTAGCTGCCCGTTTCTTTTGTGTTGCCTAATCACAGACAGTTCATCCGAGTGAACCGTATGTTGTGTATCGCACACGCCTTCATCTGGCTGCCCGTTTCGTTTGTTCCTCCTCATCGCAAACAGTTAATTGAACTGAACCGTATGCCCTTCATCACACACGCAACTAAAATCTGAACCGTGTTTGATGCATCTGTCATCTCAAACGTTTTATACATTTTTTGACGGTTTTCATACACCACCGTTTGCGATTATTGCATCGCACATAGTTTCTCGAAGGGTCTCTGATCGTAGTGTCGCGTTAGCAGCATCCTGTAGTAGTGATCACATCATTCTCCTAATGATGTGATCCCGTTCATCAAATGACAACACATGTCTATGGTTAGGAAACTTAACCATCTTTGATTAACGAGCTAGTCTAGTAGAGGCTTACTAGGGACACCGTGTTTTGTCTATGTATCCACACATTGTGACAGCCTGATCTTTGGCCCTTTCTTTTTCTTTTGTTTTTCTGAGGTTTTTGCTTGAGTTTTCTTTTTCCGTGGCTTTGTGGTCTGGAAAGTGAAGAAGATGAACTCTTCTTTGCTTCCAGAGTTGCTTGACATAACCAAATCCTTCCCTAGACCCTGTCATTTTCATCCTAGCCCAAATCCCAATATTCTTTTTATTGAGAATATTCCTTTTCTATTAAAGGAATAACTCAAATTGCCCTAGGTTGTGAAGCAACCTTTATTTCCATCACTACTAAAATTCCCAAATAATTCTCATAAATTTTTTGGGTCATATATTTCTCAAATATGACAAAATATTCCATTTGTCATGTTTATCATCATGCTCAAATAATTCATTTCCTATTCTGCCCTAAATGGCACATTGTGAAGCAAGTGCTATTTTCTTTTTACACATTGACCTAAAACTCCTTGGACACCTTTTCCTGTCCATATCATTGCCACATGCCAAAATGCAACCTCATTTGCCTAGTAATTATTTAATTATGATTTTCCAAAGTTTCTATCCAGAAAGAAGATTTGTGAAGGAGGTGCAAGCTAGGCATATCCAAATGAGTTTCCATTTTTCATTGTACTTCATATCATCATATCACAGCCTTCCACCAAAGTAGAGCTCATGTCATGCATCCATGTGAGCTCATCTTCAATTCTTTGATTCTGTCCAAAATTTCAGTTTGTGAAGCAAGTATATTTTATCTTGCTCCATTATGGCTGTCAATTTTTCTAGGCCTTCTATTACCCATATAACCTACCGCCACCCATTTTGGGAATGGTTCATTGATCTAATATTCCTCTAGAATTTTTGCAAGTTTCTGTCTAGAGGAGATGTTTGTGAAGCAAGTACCAGTCTGGCTTGGCCAATTGGTATGAGACTTTTTGAGCATCTTCATAGGACCAAATGACTCTTCCTTGCCCAATTTGAGCTCAAGTTGATGCATCATCAGAGTGCATCATCCAAATCTTGATTCTGGACCATATTTGGCAGTTGCAAAGCAACTCTGTTAAATCTTGATCCAAACCCCTCCATAGTTACCAGGATGTAAGTCCTTCTTTACCTCACCATCCCAGACAACTCCATTTGACCCAATCACCTCCCTGTTGAGCAGTAGTACACGATCAAATTTACTGCAGTAAACTTCAGGTGTTAACTTCCATTTAACCATGTCACTTTTAACCAATCTACCACCGCAGTTGCAACCTCCTCAGGAAGGAATCCACCCCAGACATCGGTTGGCATCGCTTTTGGCACTTTGTGCACCAGTGCGCGCGGTGACCACTGCGTTGGCATGCAGTGTGCGCGGCCAGAACGTCGTTTGTGCTCGGGCCCCTCCTCCTCTCGTCGGCTTCGCGCTCGTGAGCATGTCTCACCGTTTTACCGCGTCGTCGCCGTCCTCCTGGAGCCTTCTCCCCCTCGGTAAGCCCCTCCGTCAGCTCTCGTCGCCGCGCGCCCACGGACGCACTATGGCCGACCGAAGCTTTAATGGCGTCCGGCCGCTTCTCCTGTGCGCCCTCGGCCCCCCTCACCCTGTGCGCCTCTGTAGCTCGTCCGTTGCCTTCCTCGTCGCCTTCCCGAGCCCTCCCGTGCTCGCTGAGCATCGCCAGAGCTTTGGCCGAGCTCGAGCGGCGGCACTCGGCCACTGCCTCCCTCGCCCGGCTATATATATAGCCCTCCCCCGAGGCGTTTGAGCACACCAAAAACCTCACCCCTCCTATTTAATCCTCCCCGACCTCTCCTCTAAGCTCCAGGAGCTCTCCTCTCCGCGTTTGGCCGCCATGGCCGCCGTCTCTGTCCTCCACGATTTCGGCAATGGCGAGCCGCTCTCCCTCTCCTTCCACCACCAGAGGTCTCCATCACCACCCCCGAGCCTCCCCATTCCCTCTCACACTCGCCGGAGGCACTATGGCCTCGAGCCCATCTCCACCCGTAGCTTCCCTCCGCCATGGCTCCTGTCCTCCTCGACCTCGATGTCCCCGGCGACCGCGATACCATGGAACGGAGCCGCCTCGTCGTCCCGAACCTGCCGGTATCCTCGGCGCCTTGAACGGTGGCCGGAGCTGCTGGCAACCCTCGCCGGAGCCGCGCCCCTGCTCTGCTCCGTCGGGGCGCACCGAGGAGGAAGAAGGAGCCAGGCCAGGCGGGTCCCACCTCCCCACGGACCCCACCTGGCAGCGACCCAGGCGGCCGGTCCCGCCCCTGCATGCGTTGACCCGGGCGGCTAACCTGGATAAGTGACGGGCCCCATCCGTGGGACCTGCACGTCAGTTGCTCAATCCCCTGCCCCGCCTCTGCCACGTGTTTAAGTGGAGGCGTAAACACGAGAGTACGTTTTCGTTTCCAGAAAGGGTATTTTCCCTCTGCTTCAGCTCAAAGTACGCTTTCTTTTACTGAAAGTGTGTTTCCTCTCTCTTTCAGCCCGGAATACATTTTCTTATACCGAAAGTGTGCTTCTAACTTTGCGCTTCTGCCTTATCCACTCAGGGACTTGTTTGTGATGATATTTTTGCAGAAAAGTTCCTGAACTTCAACCCCTCATATCTTTTTACTCCCAACTCCAAATGAGGTGATTCCAAAGCCCACTTCTTTGTCTCGTCGAGCCCGTTCTGTTGGTTTCATTTTCATTATGGATTGACATTCTGAAAATGACCTTTTTGCCCTTACACGTAAACAACCCCTCCGAGAGAGAACTGTTTCCGGCAAATCTTTTCGCGGCTTCACCGCACTTCTTTCCGGTGCCTTCTTCACCCCCAGGCAAGCCACAATACCCAATTGCATGATAGTCATGCAGTAGCCATGGTTTTCAACTTGAATATTTATTAAATGTTTGCTTGTTTAAAATATGGTTATCGTTGTTTCGGTAATGCTTCTGGGTTAGTGCTTACCTTCTTGCTATGTTGTTATGCACCTGGTTATCATGCCCCCTGCTAGTTGTTAGTATTCCTTTCATATGCTTATGCTTGCTAGTAGTACCTGTTGATGTTGGTGATGGTCTTCGGTGCATAACTGCCGTCTGTCCCGAGTACCGTTGTTATACATGTTTCATTGCATCCCGTTGGTTAAATGCTTGCATTGTTGTTATGTTCTTGCATGATATTTATTGTTGATGCTAGTGGTCATGCTATGTTTCTAAGAAGTATGTACTTGTGATGTTCATGTTAGTTAGTATGCCATGCTCAGTTGGATATGATTCATTGTTGATATAGTGGATAGTTATGTCATACTCTCATGCTTATGTTGATATCATGCTCATGATTTGCAATTGCATCATGTTATTTTATCATGGCTCAGCATATTTGCATTCAAGTTTAACCGGATTTAATTGAACTTGAACAACTGTTGGCTGAGTCATGGTGCCACCATATCGAAACTGACCAGTGCAACCACGCTTACCTTATGGGGAGGTCCTAACTGGGTGTATTGTCGTGCCTCTCGCCGGTGCCTCCAACTAGGGAAGGTTATGAGCGTGCTTACCCTGATCAGGTAGGCAGACATAACCTTGTGTGCCCCTGGTTTGGATGATAAGCGCTTTTGTCCCCGAGTGGGATCTGTTGGAAATATGCCCTAGAGGCAATAATAAATTGGTTATTATTATATTTCCTTGTTCATGATAATCATTTATTATCCATGCTAGAATTGTATTGATAGGAAACTCAGATACATGTGTGGATAAATAGACAACACCATGTCCCTAGTAAGCCTCTAATTGACTAGCTCGTTGATCAATAGATGGTTACGGTTTCCTGACCATGGACATTGGATGTCGTTGATAACGGGATCACATCATTAGGAGAATGATGTGATGGACAAGACCCAATCCTAAGCCTAGCACAAGATCGTGTAGTTCGTTTGCTAAGAGCTTTTCTAATGTCAAGTATCATTTCCTTAGACCATGAGATTGTGCAACTCCCGGATACCGTAGGAATGCTTTGGGTGTACCAAACGTCACAACGTAACTGGGTGGCTATAAAGGTGCACTACAGGTATCTCTGAAAGTGTCTGTTGGGTTTGCACGAATCGAGACTGGGATTTGTCACTCCGTGTAAACGGAGAGGTATCTCTGGGCCCACTCGGTAGGACATCATCATAATGTGCACAATGTGACCAAGGAGTTGATCACGGGATGATGTGTTACGGAACGAGTAAAGAGACTTGCCGGTAACGAGATTGAACAAGGTATCGGGATACCGACGATCGAATCTCGGGCAAGTAACATACCGATAGACAAAGGGAATTGTATACGGGATTGATTGAATCCTCAACATCGTGGTTCATCCGATGAGATCATCGAGGAGCATGTGGGAGCCAATATGGGTATCCAGATCCCGCTATTGGTTATTGGCCGGAGAGTTGTTTCGGTCATGTCTGCATGTCTCCCGAACCCGTAGGGTCTACACACTTAAGGTTCGGTGACGCTAGGGTTGTAGAGATATTAGTATGCGGTAACCCGAAAGTTGTTCGGAGTCCCGGATGAGATCCCGGACGTCACGAGGAGTTCCTGAATGGTCCGGAGGTAAAGATTTATATATGGGAAGTCTTATTTTGGTCGCCGGAAAAGTTTCGCACTTTATCGGTATTGTACCGGGAGTGCCGAAAGGGGTCCGGGGGTCCACCAAGGGGTCCACCAGCCCCCGGGGGGACACATGGGCTGTGGGGGGTGCGCCTTGGCCTATATGGGCCAAGGGAACCAGCCCCAAGAGGCCCATGCACCAAGAGATAAGATAAACGGAGAGTCCTAAAGGGGGAAGGCACCTCCGAGGTGCCTTGGGGAGGAAGGACTCCTCCCTGGCCGCACCCTTCCTTGGAGGAAGGGCCAAGGCTGCCCCCCTCTCCCTTGGCCCTATATATAGTGGGGGAAGGGAGGGCAGCAGCAATCCAAGCCCTGGCGCCTCCCTCTCCCTCCCGTGACACCTCTTCCTCCCCGCTTGCGCTTGGCGAAGCCCTGCCGGGATCCCGCTACTTCCACCACCACGCCGTCGTGCTGCTGGATCTCCATCAACCTCTCCTCCCCCCTTGCTGGATCAACAAGGAGGAGACGTCGCTGCTCCGTACGTGTGTTGAACGCGGAGGTGCCGTCCGTTCGGCGCTATGATCATCGGTGATTTGGATCACGACGAGTACGACTCCATCAACCCCGTTCTCTTGAACGCTTCCGCTCGCGATCTACAAGGGTATGTAGATGCACTCCCCTTCCCCTTGTTGCTAGAGTACTCCATAGATTGATCTTGGTGATGCGTAGAAAATTTTGAATTTCTGCTACGTTCCCCAACAGTGGCATCATGAGCTAGGTCTATGCGTAGTTTCTATGCACGAGTAGAACACAAAGTAGTTGTGGGCGTAGATGTTGCCAATTCTTCTTGTCGCTACTAGTATTATCTTGTTTCGGCGGCATTGTGGGATGAAGCGGCCCGGACCGACCTTACACGTACGCTTACGTGAGACAGGTTCCACCGACTGACATGCACTAGTTGCATAAGGTGGCTAGCGGGTTTCTGTCTCTCCCACTTTAGTCGGAACGGATTCGATGAAAAGGGTCCTTATGAAGGGTAAATAGAAATTGGCATATCACGTTGTGGTTTTACGCAGGTAAGAAACGTTCTTGCTAGAAACCTATACAAGCCACGTAAAAACTTGCAACAACAATTAGAGGACGTCTAACTTGTTTTTGCAGCATGTGCTATGTGATGTGATATGGCCAGAAGATGTGATGAATGATATATGTGATGTATGAGATTGATCATATTCTTGTAATAGGAATCACGACTTGCATGTCGATGAGTATGACAACCGGCAGGAGCCATAGGAGTTGTCTTTATTTTTTGTATGACCTGCGTGTCATTGAATAACACCATGTAAATTACTTTACTTTATTGCTAAGCGCGTTAGCCATAGAAGTAGAAGTAATCGTTGGCGTGACAACTTCATGAAGACACAATGATGGAGATCATGATGATGGAGATCATGGTGTCATGCCGGTGACAAAGATGATCATGGTGCCCCGAAGATGGAGATCAAAGGAGCAAAATGATATTGGCCATATCATGTCACTATTTGATCGCATGTGATGTTTATCATGTTTTACATCTTATTTGCCTAGAACGACGGTAGTAAGTAAGATGATCCCTCACTAAAATTTCAAGAGACGTGTTCCCCCTAACTGTGCACCGTTGCAAAGGTTCGTTGTTTCGAAGCACCACGTGATGATCGGGTGTGATAGATTCTAACGTTCGAATACAACGGGTGTTGACGAGCCTAGCATGTACAGACATGGCCTCGGAACACATGCGAAACACTTAGGTTGACTTGACGAGCCTAGCATGTACAGACATGGCCTCGGAACACAAGAGACCGAAAGGTCGAGCATGAGTCGTATAGAAGATACGATCAACATGGAGATGTTCACCGATGATGACTAGTCCGTCTCACGTGATGATCGAACACGGCCTAGTTTGACTCGGATCATGTATCACTTAGATGACTAGAGGGATGTCTATCTGAGTGGGAGTTCATTAAATAATCAGATGAACTTCATTATCATGAACATAGTCAAAAGGACTTTGCAAATTATGTCATAGCTTACGATTTAGTTCTACTGTTTAAGATATGTTCCTAGAGAAAATTTAGTTGAAAGTTGATAGTAGCAATTATGCGGACTGGGTCCGTGAACTGAGGATTGTCCTCATTGCTGCACAGAAGGCTTATGTCCTTAATGCACCGCTCGGTGTGCTGAACCTCAGCGTCGTCTGTAGATGTTGCGGAACATCTGACATACACGTTTTGATGACTACGTGATAGTTCAGTGCGTAATGCTAACGGTTTAGAATTGTGGCACCAAAGACGTTTTGAAACGTCGCAGAACATATGAGATGTTCCGAAAACTGAAATTGGGATTTCAGACTAATGCCCACGTCAAGAGGTATGAGACCTCTGACAAGTTTCCTAAGCCTGCAAACTAAGGGAGAAAAGCTCAATCGTTGAGCATGTGCTCAGATTGTCTGAGTACCACAATCACTTGAATCGAGTGTGAGTTTATCTTCCAGATGAGATAGTGATGGTTCTCCGTAGTCACTGCCACCAAGCTATTAGAGCTTCGTGATGAACTATAACATATCAGGGATAGACATGATGATCCTTGAGAAACTCGCGATGTTTGACACCGCGAAAGTAGAAATCAAGAAGGAGCATCAATTGTTGATGGTTAGTAAAACCACTAGTTTCTAGAAGGGCAAGGGCAAAAGGGATACTTCATGAAACAGCAAATCATTTGCTGCTCTAGTGAAAAATCCCAAGGTTGAACCCAAACCCGAGACTAAGTGCTTCTGTAATGTGGGGAACGGTCACTGAAGCAGAACTACCCTAGATACTTGGTAGATGAGAAGGTAGGCAAGATCGATAGAAGTATATTGGATATACATTATATGAATGTGTACTTTACTAGTACTCCTAGCAGCACCAGGGTATTAGATACCGGTTCGGTTGCTAAGTGTTAGTAACTCGAAATTAAAGCTACGGAATAAACGGAGACTAGCTAAAGGTGAGATGACGATATGTGTTGGAAGTGTTTCCAAGGTTGATGTGATCAAGCATCGCATGCTCCCTCTACCATCGAGATTGGTGTTAAACCTAAATAATTGTTATTTGGTGTTGAGCATAAACATGATTGGATTATGTTTATCGCAATACGGTTATTCATTTAAGGAGAATAATGGTTACTCTGTTTATTTGAATAATACCTTCAATGGTCTTGCACCTAAAATGAATCTCGATCGCAGTGATACACATGTTCGTGCCAAAAGATGTAAAATAGTAATGATAGTACCACATACTTGTGGCACTGCAATTTGAGTCATATTGGTATAGAACGCATGAAGAAGCTCCATGTAGATGGATCTTTGGACTCACTCGTTTTTGAAAAGATTGAGACATGCGAACCATGTCTATTGGTATATATGCATGAAGAAACTCCATGCAGATGGATCGTTTGGACTCACTTGATTTTGAATCACTTGAGACATTCAAATCATACCACATGGGCAAGATGACTGAAAGGCCTCGTTTTCAGTAAGATGGAACAAGAAAGCAACTTGTTGGAAGTAATACATTTGATGTGTGCAGTCCAATGAGTGCTGAGGCACGCAGTGGATATCGATATGTTCTTACTTCACAGATGACTTGAGTAGATGCTGAGAATATTTACTTGATGAAACACAAGTCTGAATTATTGAAAGGTTCAAGTAATTTCAGAGTGAAGTTGAAGATCGTCGTGACATGAGGATAAAATGTCTATGATATGATCATAGAGATATCTGAGTTACGAGTTTGGCACACAATTAAGACATTGTGGAAAGTGTTACACAATTAATACCGCCTGGAACACCATAGTGTGATGGTGTGTCCGAACATCATGACTGCACCCTATTGGATATGGTGCATACCATGATGTCTCTTATCGAATTACCACTATCGTTTATGGGTTAGGCATTAGAGACAACCGCATTCACTTTAAATAGGGCACCACGCAATTCCGTTGAGACGACACCGTTTAGAGAAACCTAAGTTGTCATTTCTTAAAAGTTTGGGGCTGCGATGCTTATGTGAAAAAGTTTCAGGCTGATAAGCTCGAACCCAAAGCGGATAAATGCATCTTCATAGAATACCCAAAACAGTTGGGTATACCTCCTATTTCAGATCTGGAAGCAAAAGTAATTGCTTCTAGAAACAGGTCCTTTCTCGAGGAAAAGTTTCTCTCAAAAGAATTGAGCGGGAGGATGGTGGAGACTTGATAAGGTTATTGAACCGTCACTTCAACTAGTGTGTAGCAGGGCACAGGAAGTTGTTCCTGTGGCACCTACACCAATTGAAGTGGAAGCTTATGATAGTGATCATGAAACTTCAGATCAAGTCACTACCAAACCTCGTAGGACGACGAGGATGCGTGCTACTTCAGAGTAGTACGTGATCCTGTCTTGGAAGTCATGTTGCTAGACAACAATGAACCTACGAGCTATGGAGAAGCGATGGTGGGCCCATATTCCGACAAATGGTTAGAAGCCATGAAATCCGAGATAGGATCCATGTATCAGAACAAAGCATGGACTTTGGTGAACTTGCCCGATGATCGGCAAGCCATTGAGATAAATGGATCTTTAAGAAGAAGACGGACATGGACGGTAATGTACCGTCTATGAAACTCGACTTGTGGCAAAGAGTATTTTCACAAGTTCAAGGAGTTGACTACGATGAGATTTTCTCATCCGTAGCGATGCTTAAGTCCGTCGGAATCATGTTAGCATTAGCTGCATTTATGAAATCTGGCAGATGGATGTCAAAACAAGTTTCCTTACCAGTTTTCGTAAGGAAAGGTTGTATGTGATACAATCAGAAAGGTTTTGTCGATCCTAAGGATGCTAAAAGGTATGCTAGCTCCAGCGATCCTTCCATGGACTAGAGCAAGCATCTCGGAGTCAGAATATACGCTTTGATGGAGTGATCAAAGTTTTTGGGTTTATACAAAGTTTGTTAGAAACTTGTATTTACAATAAAGTGAGTGGGAGCGCTACAACATTTCTGATAAGTATATGTGAATGACATATTGTTGATCCGAAATGATATAAAATTTCTGGAAAGCATAAAGGGTTGTTTGAAAGGAGTTTTTCAAAGGAAAACCTGGATAAAGCTGCTTACATATTGGGCATCAAGATCTATAGAGATAGATCAAGACACCTGATGATACTTTCAAAGAACGCACACCTTGACATGATTTTGAAAGAGTTCAAAATAGATCAGCAAAGAAGGAGTTCTTGGCTGTGTTACAAGGTGTGAGTATTGAGTAAGACTCAAGACCTGACCACAGCAGAAGAGAGAGAAAGGACGAAGGTCGTCCCCTATGCTTTAGACGTAGGCTCTACAGTATGCTATGCTGTGTACCGCACATGAAGTGTGCCTTGCCATGAGTTGGTCAAGGGGTACAATAGTGATCCGGGAATGGATTACATGACAGCGGTCGAACTTATCCTTAGTATCTAGTGGACTAAGGAATTTTCTCGATTATGGAGGTGAAAAGGAGTTCGTCGTAAAGGGTTACGTCGATGCGAACTTTGACACTAATCCGGATGACTCTGAGTAGTAGACCGGATTCGTATAGTAGAGCAGTTATTTGAAATGGCTCCAAGGATCGTGTGGTAGCATCCACAAGATGACATAGATATTCGTAAAGCACACACGGATCTGAAAGGTTCAGACCCGTTGACTAATAACCTCTCTCACAAGCATAACATGATCAAACCAGAATTCATTGAGTGTTAATCACATAGTGATGTGAACTAGATTGTTGACTCTAGTAAACTCTTTGGATGTTGGTCACATGGTGATGTGACTTGTGAGTGTTAATCACATGGTGATGTGAACTAGATTATTGACTCTAGTGCAAGTGGGAGACTGTTGGAAATATGCCCTAGAGGCAATAATAAATTGGTTATTATTATATTTCCTTGTTCATGATAATCGTTTATTATCCATGCTAGAATGGTATTGATAGGAAACTCAGATACATGTGTGGATAAATAGACAACACCATGTCCCTAGTAAGCCTCTAATTGACTAGCTCGTTGATCAATAGATGGTTACGGTTTCCTGACCATGGACATTGGATGTCGTTGATAACGGGATCACATCATTAGGAGAATGATGTGATGGACAAGACCCAATCCTAAGCCTAGCACAAGATCGTGTAGTTCGTTTGCTAAGAGCTTTTCTAATGTCAAGTATCATTTCCTTAGACCATGATATTGTGCAACTCCCGGATACCGTAGGAATGCTTTGGGTGTACCAAACGTCACAACGTAACTGGGTGGCTATAAAGGTGCACTACAGGTATCTTTGAAAGTGTCTGTTGGGTTTGCACGAATCGAGACTGGGATTTGTCACTCCGTGTAAACGGAGAGGTATCTCTGGGCCCACTCGGTAGGACATCATCATAATGTGCACAATGTGACCAAGGAGTTGATCACGGGATGATGTGTTACGGAACGAGTAAAGAGACTTGCCGGTAACGAGATTGAACAAGGTATCGGGATACCGACGATCGAATCTCGGGCAAGTAACATACCGATAGACAAAGGGAATTGTATACGGGATTGATTGAATCCTCGACATCGTGGTTCATCCGATGAGATCATCGAGGAGCATGTGGGAGCCAATATGGGTATCCAGATCCCGCTATTGGTTATTGGCCGGAGAGTCGTCTCGGTCATGTCTGCATGTCTCCCGAACCCGTAGGGTCTACACACTTAAGGTTCGGTGACGCTAGGGTTGTAGAGATATTAGTATGCGGTAACCCAAAAGTTGTTCGGAGTCCCGGATGAGATTCCGGACGTCACGAGGAGTTCCGGAATGGTCCGGAGGTAAAGATTTATATATGGGAAGTCTTATTTTGGTCGCCGGAAAAGTTTCGCACTTTATCGGTATTGTACCGGGATTGCCGAAAGGGGTCCGGGGGTCCACCAAGGGGTCCACCAGCCCCGGGGGGGCCACATGGGCTGTGGGGGGTGCGCCTTGGCCTATATGGGCCAAGGGAACCAGCCCCAAGAGGCCCATGCACCAAGAGATAAGATAAACGGAGAGTCCTAAAGGGGGAAGGCACCTCCGAGGTGCCTTGGGGAGGAAGGACTCCTCCCTGGCCGCACCCTTCCTTGGAGGAAGGGCCAAGGCTGCGCCCCCCCTCTCCCTTGGCCCTATATATAGTGGGGGGAAGGGAGGGCAGTAGCAATCCAAGCCCTGGCGCCTCCCTCTCCCTCCCGTGACACCTCTTCCTCCCCGCTTGCGCTTGGCGAAGCCCTGCCGGGATCCCACTACTTCCACCACCACGCCGTCGTGCTGCTGGATCTCCATCAACCTCTCCTCCCCCCTTGCTGGATCAAGAAGGAGGAGACGTCGCTGCTCCGTACGTGTGTTGAACGCGGAGGTGCCGTCCGTTCGGCGCTAGGATCATCGGTGATTTGGATCACGACGAGTACGACTCCATCAACCCCGTTCTCTTGAACGCTTCCGCTCGCGATCTACAAGGGTATGTAGATGCACTCCCCTTCCCCTCGTTGCTAGAGTACTCCATAGATTGATCTTGGTGATGCGTAGAAAATTTTGAATTTCTGCTACGTTCCCCAACAGGATCGTTTTGGCCACGACGGTGGTCGGTGTGTCTTTGGTAGACACGGGGCCACCCAGGACTAGCCCGTTGGGGATTGGGTCGGAGTGGCCGGGAGAGTGTCATGGCAGTAGATCGGTTTTGTCGGAACGCCATTGGTCCACCCGAATGGGAGTGCGAGGCCATGGGTTCCGTGGTGTGGGTACAGTGTACTAACCTCTGCAGAGTGTACATTAAATCTATCGATAGCCGCGCCCGCGGATAAGGGCCCAGTTCGTGTCGGTCCCACCGTGAGTCAACAGTATTAATAATAACGTGATTAATGACAACCCCGGTTCGACGATGAGATAAGTTGGTTGTGATCGCCGGAATGATCACCGTTTGAGACCAAGTGTTGGTCATGGTTGTGATCGCCGAAATGATCACCGTGGTATCGAGGATACCGAGTTGTTGGATATTCGTGATATTGTGTGAGAATCGTGGGTAAAGATCAAGCTCCTTGTGTTCATTTAATGATTACTACGGTATTGTTTATACCAAGCTTGATTTGATCCTGAGATGATCGTGTAATGTCCGAGGTTGGTAAGTGATGCATGTGATGGTTACGTAGTAACCCGAGCAGAATAAATAGTGCATATAGTGTCTTCATGTTGCATGCTAGTATCGTCGAATTCATATGTTCATGCTATGCTCATGTTGTTCTAGCTGTATCATGTTCATGTTGCTCATGTTATGTTGTTCTGAGGATCTCATGTTAATTCCTGCTTAACCTGTACATGCCATGCTGATGTTTGTCTTGAATGCTTCTGGTTATTGTGAGCTTGCAAGTACATTCAATGTACTGACCTGGCGTGTCATACCAGCTTGCAGGTCGTGCCTGGATTGCTTGCTTGTTTGGTGTTGTTCCTGCGTTCGCGAGCTAGGATAAGCGTTCCAGCCAGAGTCCCTGCGGAGTGGAGTTCACCACTATCGTCGTTGTTCCGCTGCCAGAGTTATTCCGCTGCTTCGAGTTGTCCTGCTGCTTGCATAGAGCAACTGAGGATGGCGTAGTGTCGCCGTGCCGATGTTATTCATTGTAATATCGGAGACCTTGTATTCATATTCGTGTAATAATAGAAAGCTAGTTTGTTCTATGCTAAGCAGTGCTGTTGAGGATATAGACCTTAGAGTCACCCGCCAGGAGGGGCCGGGTTACTCGTACGGTCGGGACCAGAAGCCCGGAGCCAAGTTTCAAGACGATGGGCCGGAGATGGGCTGAGACCCGGATATGGCTAAAGGCCTGTAGTTACAATCTTTATTATTGTGGAACTTGTAGTGTAAGGCAAGTATAGTTGAGAGTCCGAGCCGGACACTCTTATGAGCCGGCCGGGACTCTAAGGGCTGCTGGGCGTCAGCCTCCCTATATAAAGGGACGACCCGGCAGCGGTTTAAGGATGACAACAATCTCATCAAGAGCCGGGCATAGCTGTTTAGCTCCCTGGTGATCGTAACCCTAATCAATACCACCTCAAACTGGACGTAGGCTTTTACCTTCACCGTAAGGGGCCGAACCAGTATAACCCTCGCGTCCCTTGTCCCGCATAACCCCTTCAATCTTCCTAGCTGCGATGGCTCCACGACTAAGTCCTAGCTCGAGGACATCTGCCGTGACAATTCCACGACAGTTGGCGCCCACCGTGGGGCTCGCGCATGGTGGATTTGAGTTCTTGAAGGGCAGCTTCGAAGGGCTCAAGGGATACACTGTGGGCCGGATGACCAAGAGTCGTCGCGGCAAGCTCTACATCGACGATGCAGACTGGGGCCCCGACGCCGGCGCAGTTGAGTACGGGTACCGGGTCCCCTTCGGCGGAATTCATGTCTTCATCGGCAAGATTGGTGAGCCGGGCCCTGAGCCGGATCTCTGCGCCGATCTCATCGAAACGGCTCGGCGCGCACGACCCGCCTGGGCCCGGCCTGCCCTAAAGCGCGCGTTTGTGGCATGCATCCATGGAGGACCCTCTGATCCATCTGGGTCTGGTGATGAGGCGGCCGCCGGCTCTGACGGCGAGTCGGCCACCGATGAGTCAAACTCGTTGTACCAACTTCAAGATGGCAGGCTCATGGGTTGTTCCGATGGCGACAGTATTCCGGACCTTTTTGAGCCGCCAAGTCAGGTTGGAGTCTTTATGGCTGGGGCACAGCCTGTTCAGAACCCCGCTGCTGGGTCGGGAAACCCGGTGCCTTCTCCGGCTCAGGTGCTGATGGATCTCACGGACAAGATGACGGCCCTGTTAACCGCCACGGTTGACCCGGCGGATCAAGCCCAGCATGATGCGGAGGTGGCACAGTTGAAATTGGATCTGATAAAGGCTAAAGAGGATCTCGCAGCGGAAGGAATCAGGCTGGCTGCAGAGCGGGCGGCTCTCGATGCCCGGACTCAGCTGATTCAGGCGCAGTCCTTCCAACTCACGATGGATCAGAACGCGGCCAATGAGGTCATGAGAAGGAGGCATCAAAAGGCCCAGTCTCGACTCCCACCGGTTTACGATCCACGCAACCTCTTCAACACGCCAGGTGCAGGGTCTAGTAACCCGCCAGGGGGCATAGCGCCCGGGTCTGGACCTCTTACTCAGCCGCAAGTGATGGGGCCTCCCCAGGTGCCCCCTGCCCCGCCTCAGTATGTGCCAATACCCCCGGGACATTATAATAACCCACTGGAGAACATGGTAGCTGCGGCAGCACGGCTGGCGGCTCTCCCCGTTGACGGCGACTCTCCGACAGCCATCGAGACCCGCCGGGTCAGGGAACTCCTGCAGACGGCACTGGCATAGCAAGAGGTGTACTCCTACAGCCGGGATAGGATCCACTCGACCCCTCGTCCGGGTCAGAGCCCGAGTTACAGCCGGCACGTGGTCTCAGCAACCGGCTCAAGCAATGTCCGACGCCATGACCCGCCCCCTGGCCATGGCCCGGCTCATAATGGAGCCCTTTACGCAGCAGACCAGGACCGAGCGCGCCAAGAGGCGGAGCAAGTGCCTCAATTAACGGCTTACCAGACCCCCCCGGCTTATCCGATGACTTCCGTTGATGTAGGTATCCCTACCAGGACCGGGGGTGTCCCTTGCTTGGTGCCAGCTATCCGTAATGAACGTCTACCTAAGGACTTCAAGGGCCCTAGGAAGGTGCCTAACTATACAGCTGACTTACAACCCGCGGCCTGGATTGAGAGTTATGAGATGGCTATGGAACTGCTGGAGGTCAGTGAGGCGGCCATGGCCAAGTACTTCACCATGATGTTAGATGGAACTGCCCGCACGTGGTTGAAAGGGCTACCACCGAATTCCATTGGGTCTTGGGCTGAGCTGAAAGCCCAGTTCATCCAAAACTTCAAAGATACCTGTAGGCAGTCTATGTCAATTGTGGATTTGACTAACTGTAAGCAGCAGGAGGGTGAATCCACGACCCATTGGGTTCGCCGGGTCAAGGAGATCATACATTCATCAGATAAGATGGATGCCGGCTCTGCAGTCTTAATGCTGGAACAGAACTGTCGCTTTGTGCCCCTTAAGATGAAACTCGGGCGGCTTAAACGCGACTGCACCGATATGGGTACACTAATGGCGGCTCTTGTCAAGTACGCCGATTCCGATGGTACCAAGGATCCCCCTTCAGATGATGAAAGGACAGGGAAGGGAAAGAAGAACGACAATGGCAAGGGTCCTCAGTTTAACCCGGGGAACCAAGGAGGAGGCAAGCGTAAGGCCGATGGCAGCCTAGAGTTTGTAGCCAACGCCAACTCCCAAGGTAATAACCAGCGACGCAAGGGGAGGCCCCCTCCCCAAGGCGGCGGGTCAGGTCCAACGCTGGAGCAGCTGTTGAATGAACCTTGTCCAAGGCATGGCTCTAGAGAGAAGCCAGCGACTCATCTGTGGAAGGATTGCGCGATCATGAAGGCCTTTAAGAGTTACAATGGCCCGGGCGGCGGCTCAGGTGCTGGCGGCTTTCATGGCCCGGGCGGCGGCTCAAATTCCGGTCCTCAGAATGGTCAAGGGGGCTTTCATCAATAGGCTGGCCAGGGTCATCAACAGCAGCAGGGGGGTTTCAGACCAATCCAAAGCAGCTAAGCGGTGGACAGTATCATGTGTTTACCACTAGTCTGTGCAAGCGAGATCAGAAACTTCACAAGAGGGCGGTGAATGCTGTTGAGCCGGCAGTCCCACGCTACTTACGATGGTCTGAGCAGCCCATAGTGTGGAGTAGGGAGGATCACCCTCCTCGGGTGGATAACCCGGGCCACTTGGCCTTAGTGGTGGCTCCTCAAGTGGGAGGATACAAGTTCACAAAGGTGCTCATGGATGGAGGCAGCAGCATCAACATCCTCTATTATGAGACTTTCCGTCGTATGGGGTTGGTTGATAAGAATCTCAGCCAGTCCAACACTATCTTTCATGGTGTGGTACCTGGTAAGTCGGCTTATCAAGTCGGCAAGATCGAATTGGAAGTGGCTTTTGGTGATGAGAACAACTACAGGGTGGAAAAGTTGACCTTTGAGGTGGTCAAGATACGAAGTCCATACCATGCTATATTTGGACGGCCGTGTTATGTGTACTTACAGCTCAAAATGCCGGGTCACAACGGGACTATTACGGTTCACGGCAGCCGAAAAGTGGCTCTAGAGTGTGAGGAAGGCGACGCGGCTTATGCAGAGTCTGTTTGTGCTACAGAGGAGTTGAAGTTTTACAAAGACAATGTCGACCCAACAGATATGACCTCTCTGAAAAGCCGACTACGGAGACTGAGCCGGAGATGAAATTTAAGTCGGCTGATGAAACTAAGCTTGTTGATTTTGTTCCAGGAGATTCATCTCAGCAGTTTAGCATCAGTGCCAATCTGGATCCAAAATAGGAAAGCGCGCTCATCGAGTTCATCCGTGAGAATAGGGACATCTTTGCATGGAAACCTTCTGACATGCCAGGTGTACCTAGAGAACTCGCTGAGCATACTCTCAATGTTGATCCGAAATTTAAGCCGGTCAGACAGTTTCTCCGGCGGTTTAATGAAGAGAGGCGGAAAGCTATTGGTGAAGAAGTGGCCCGGCTCTTGGCAGCCGGGTTCATCGTTGAAGTCTTTCACCCAGAGTGGTTGGCTAACCCGGTGCTCGTGCTCAAGAAGAACAGCACCTGGCAGATGTGTGTGGACTACACGGACTTGAATAAGGCGTGTCCGGCTGATCCTTTTGCCCTCCCCCGTATTGATCAAATCATTGATGCTACGGCAGGTTGTGCACGCTTAAGTTTCTTGGATGCTTATTCCGGGTATCATCAGATTAAGATGGCAGTTAAGGACCAGGAGAAGACGGCGTTCATCACTCCTTTTGGAGCCTTCTTCTATGTGTCTATGCCCTTTGGACTCAAGTGTGCACAGGCGACTTACCAGCGTTGTGTACAGAACTGTCTTCATAAACAGATCGGGCGCAATGTTCATGCTTACGTGGATGATATTGTGGTTAAATCCATCAAAGAGGAAACCCTGATAGATGATTTAAGGGAAACCTTTGATAATCTCCGGGTCTATAAGATGATGCTTAACCCGGCCAAGTGTGTTTTTGGTGTTCCTGCAGGCAAACTACTGGGCTTCTTGGTCTCTGACAGAGGCATTGAGGCTAACCCGGAGAAGATCAAGGCCATCACCTCCCTAGCTAAGCCGGCGTGTATAAATGATGTACAGCGCTTGGCGGGTCGCATTGCTGCTTTAAGCCGGTTTATAAGCTGTTTGGGTGAGAAGGCTATGCCCTTATATCAGTTGATGAAGAAAACTGATAACTTTGTCTGGAATGATGTGGCTAATACCGCTTTTGAGGAGTTGAAGAAGCAGCTGGCAGAGCCCCCGGTCCTTGCTGCTCCGGTTGATAAGGAGCCCTTGCTACTGTATGTGGCGGCAAACGCACGAGCAGTCAGCGTGGCTATTGTGGTGGAGCGCAAGGAAGCGGGTAAGGAGCATCCGGTTCAGCCGCCAGTTTATTATGTCAGCGAAGTGCTCATTGAGTCCAAACAGCGGTACCCGCATTGGCAAAAGCTTGTGTATGGTGTGTTCATGGCGAGCCGGAAACTTAAGCATTATTTTCAGGGTCATCCAATCACCGTGGTCAGTTCTGCCCCTCTTGGGGATATTATTCAAAACAGAGAGGCCACAGGGAGAATTGCTAAGTGGGCTATAGAACTTGGACCTCATGGCCTCAAATATGTGCCACGCACTGCTGTTAAATCTCAGGCCTTGGTGGATTTCATCAATGATTGGACAGAGTCACAAGTGCCTGAGCAAAAGCCGGACAACACTTATTGGACTATTCACTTTGATGGGTCCAGGCAGCTGGAGGGCTCGGGGGCTGGCGTTGTATTGGCTTCCCCTAAGGGTGACAAGTTCCATTATGTGCTACAGTTGATGTTTCCTTGCACTAACAATGCGGCTGAATACGAGGCTTTGCTCCACGGTCTTCGGGTGGCTAAGGAGATGAGCTTAAGCCGGGTAAGGTGCTTTGGTGACTCAGACTTGGTGGCTCAACAAGTATCAGGCACGTGGGATTCTAAGGATCCTCTCATGGCGGCTTATCGCCGCGAGGTTGATGCCATTGCTGGGCACTTTCAGGGCTACCAAGTGGAGCACATTGATCGTAGGAAGAACGAGGCAGCTGATGCTCTAAGCCGGCTAGGCTCTCAGCGAAAGCCGGTGCCACCTAACACTTTCCTGGACGTCCTGTATAACCCTTCGGTTAAGTTGCCTACAGAGGAAGACTTGGCTATCCCGGACCCGGAGGCACGACTGGTGGCGGCTCTTCATGTCATACCAGACTGGACAATGCCATATCTGGCTTATATAACCCGGGGAGAGTTGCCTGAGGATGAAACTTTGGCCAGGCAAGTAACCCGGCGGGCTAAGTCAATGATCGTTATCGATGGCGAGTTGCATCATCGCAGTGTTTCCGGGGCATTTCAACGTTGTATCTCCCCTGAGAAAGGTCAAGAGATCTTGCGTGAGATCCATGAAGGAGATTGTGGCCATCATGCCGGCTCAAAATCCCTTGTGGCCAAGGCTTTCCGTCATGGTTTTTATTGGCTAACGGCTCATGCTGATGCAGAGGACTTGGTCAGTAAATGTGATGGTTGCCAAAGGTTCTCACGACGGGCTCACGTGCCGGCTCTGGAGTTGAGGATGATCCCAATCACTTGGCCCTTTGCGGTCTGGGGGCTTGACATGGTTGGGCCTTTTAAAAGATCCAAAGATAAGAAGACCCACCTCTTGGTGGCAGTTGACAAATTCACAAAGTGGGTGGAAGCTGAGCCAGTTAGCAAGTGTGATGCAGCCACGCGGTTCAATTTATGAAAAAGGTGATTTTCCGCTTTGGTTTTTCCGCACAGCATTATAACTGACAATGGCACCAATCTCTCCAAAGGCGCCATGGAAGAGTTTTGTTAACGAGAGCATATCCGACTTGATGTTTCTTCAGTGGCTCATCCTCAATCCAATGGTCAAGCTGAGAGAGCTAACCAGGAAATTCTGAAGGGTATCAAGCCCCGGCTTTTGGTCCCTTTGCAACGGACGCCGGGTTGTTGGGTGGAGGAGTTGCCCTCCGTCTTATGGAGCATCAACACTACTCCTAACAGGTCTACAGGCTTCACGCCTTTCTTCATGGTTTATGGAGCAGAAGCAGTCCTCCCCAGCGACATCCGTCACGATTCACCTTGCGTGGCGGCTTATGTTGAGACGGATAATGAACAGGCGTGCCAAGGTGCTCTGGACTTGTTGGACGAACAGCGTGATGTGGCAGCAGCCCGTTCAGCGATTTACCAACAAGACCTGCGCCGTTATCATAGCCGCCGGGTCAAATCCCGGGTCTTCCAGGAAGGCGACCTTGTGCTCCGGCTCATCCAGGATCAAACAGATGTACACAAGTTATCCCCGCCTTGGGAAGGGCCCTTTGTGGTCAGCAAGAACTTGCACAACGGGTCATATTACCTCATTGATATTCGGGAGCACAAAGATTCACGTAAATCTGAGGAAGAGACCCGTCGGCTGTGGAACATAGCTCAGCTTCGGCCTTACTACACTTGAGCTACCGGCTCTCGTGGTGTACATATTTATCTCAGCCATGTATCTATTATGATAAGCAATAAAGCAGGACCTCTGTCCTTTTCTCTCCTCCAAATATGTGTGTGTTGTTTTTATTACAAGATTACATGCTGACTTAAAGGAGGATCCGGCTTATGATCGTATTCGAATCTAGCCGTAAGCAGTAAAGTCACTTGGGGGCTTCCTGTTCAAACATGGGTCGTATTCGAACCAAAGAGAACATAGCTGCCGATACCCATTTGATTGGCCAAGTGCCGAGCTCATTGGGAGGTTGCCTTTGGTCATATTTGAATCATAGTTTAACCCCTCTGAGAACCGACGTGGATCGTATTCGAATCAGCGTCGTTAAACAATTTTAAGAATCACTTGGGGGCTTCCTGTTCAAACATGGGTCGTATTCGAACCAAAGAGAACATAGCTGTCGGTACCCTCTTGATTGGCATCGCCGCACCCACTAGGGGCTATATGATCGTATCCGAATCTTGGCTTAACCCCTTTGGGCCGGGTCTCTGGTCGTATTCGAACCGGAAGCCCCTAAGTTCTTCTGCTTTTTCAAAAGTTTACTCTGAGGGGTGCATGGCCGGGTCTCACTTGCCGGCTTAACTTTGGTTTGCAGTGTTAGTTGCACGTCATGGGTGTCATCAAGGCAAGTAAATCGGAGTTAAGGTGTCAACCTTGCTACCCGGGTTATTTAAGCCGGAAGATGCTTACAGGCTGTTAAGTGTGTTATTTTGGCTATGTTCAGAGTATAATTAAGGACCAGTCTTTTTTTTAATTCATATTCCGGGTTATTTATCTCAAACACCTGATTCTCAGGCGGTAAGCCGCCTCGAGACTTTTGATTTGCCTTTTATATGCAGATACTTAAAGGCACCTTTTGAGGTTGAGAAAAACAAAGGGATGATTATGACCCGGAGAAACATCAAAGAAGAAAATTCAAAGGGCTTTCGCATTCAAAACGTGCACGATGGCACGGCAGAGATAAACTGTTGCACCTACTCTATTACAATAATTCTCCAAGTCTAAAAGATGGAACAATGTTTGATAAGCCGCCAGCTAAATTGTGATGTCCGCTGAGTTGAAGTCCCCGGCTCATTCCTATCTTCTCCTCCGGCTGATCCCAAGACCTCGAAGGTTGATGATTTCCAGTCGATGCCGCTGAGAGCTTCGAACTGGGCTTCTTCGTCAATTAACCCGGCCGGGTCAATCTCCGGGGCGAAGGTGTGCTGACGAGCCGGAGGGATCAGATTGAGGGCTTCATAGCGAGGGGTTGGAATCCTCTGATTCTCCGCATAACCCGGCTGGTACTTGGTCAAGTCGGTGTCGTTCCCGATGAGGGTGGCCACCGGGCGTACAGCCTTCACACATGCCGCGAAGTCCTTCTGGTCGAAGGCTGAGCCGTCTTCCTTCAGGCTTGGGTAACCCAGGGCGATGTCTGCCGGGTCTAGCTCCGGCAGGAATGCCTTGGCCCGGCTCAGCGCGGCGATTGTTCCGGCTCTCGCGGAGGCCCGTCGCAGCTCTTGGATCCGCTGAGGCAGAACGGCGAGCCGGCGCAGGACTTCGGCCAGATGAGTTGGCACCTCGTTGGATAGGGCCACCACAGCTAAGGCACGCTGTGACCCGGTGTAGAGCTGTTCCACCAGGGTGTACACGGCCTTTAACTTGGTGACCACGCTCTGGTTGAGGTTGGCACTCCTGGGACCTGTTTAACAGAATCAGATAAGCCGGTGACAAGGATGAATCATGACATATATGAACTTGATGAAAGCCGGTGAGGCGACTTACCGAAGATAGCGGCCACCATTTGGGAAACCTGGCGCTTTAGGCCGGAGAGCTCGGCGGTCTTCTCAGCAAGAGCCTTCTCTGCCTGTTCCGCCCGGGTCACCAGTGCGGCCTTCTCTTCGACCCAGGCTTTTCTCTCAGCATCAAACTCGGTCTTCAATTTTTCTTGAGTGGCGATGCTGGATACAAACTTGGCGTTTGCCTTCCGGGTCTCCATCTCCTGCATCTTCATCCGGCTCTTGAGATCCGCAAGGTCCGCCTCTAGTTTCTTGCCAACAGCCTGCATATATTTCCGGGTTATTAACAATCATTATATAAGTCCCAAGCGTTTTCCAAGCAAAGACACTTGGCACTTGGGGGCTAATGCATATTGAACGTATCTATCTACATACTGCCGGCTCAGTTGACTAAGCCGGAACCTAAGTCTACAACATATTCAAGCATAAGTCGTCGACTTGGGGGCTAGCATGGCAAAGGTAACTATACAGTAAGTAAGAAGACAGCAGAAGGATACCTCAGATTTTTGTTGAATCTGGTTGACCATGGCGACCTCGGCGTCCCGGCTCTTGTGTACTTGGCTGATGTAGCCAGAGACGAGCTCTCCAATGCTCAAGTCGGTGTAGCCGAAGAGGTCCAGGTTCACCCGGTGGGGCTGTAGCAACTCCCCCTTCGCGGAGCATTTGGCCAGCGCAGTCGGTCTCCCGGCTCAACGAACTCCGTCCGGGTGATTACCACGTCCGGGTCGTCTGCTGGTGGGGTTGAGCCGGAGGCCTCCGGGTTAACCGTAGTTTCGGTCGTGGCCTTGGTAGTCGGGGCTGAGGCCTCAGGTGCCGTGTCCATTGGAGTGGTGGCTTCGGGGGCGGAGGCAGCTGGCGGCTCTTTAGCCGTCACCTCCGGTTCAGGTATGTCCGGCACTCCAGCTGACCTGGTCTTCTTCGCTCTTTTGGTGAGCTTTGCCTGGGCACTGAAAAGACAGAAGTGTTAGGCACACAAAGAGTAAGTACAGACAAAGATAGTGTAAGATGATTGTTGTTACCCGGGCGCAGTCTTGAAGGCCGGCAGATTTGACTGCATGGAGTCACCCGAAGAGGGGGAGGTCTCCTGATAATTGGAGTCAGAAGAGTTGAGTGGCTGACGGATAACACCCGCCAACGGATGAAAAGGGTACAAGTGAGAAAAAACCTCAGTGCGGCGCTTCCTTGTTGCGTCGGGTAACCCGGCGGAGAGATCGGTGTCCTTGTTGGTCCGGGTGTGACGCCGGCTTTCATGAACCTGTCGCTTCAAAAGAAATTGAGGGTCTTGATGAGCTAAAGGATGTGAAAAGCTTACTTTCCGGGTTACCCTTCGGACTTTCAGCTGTGGCAAGGGCTCCGAGTCGGAGGAAAGTGACATTACCTCTTCTACCACCGGGTTACTGGCGCCGGTGTCATCCTGTCAATGAGCAAGTATTGATAAGGCGGACAGCAACAAACAACAAATATAGCAAGGATTTAAAGGTTTAAGGGTTACCTCTGACTCGGAGCTGTCGCTTAATTGCATTAGCTCCGAAGCGGTGGGTCGGCTTCCCTTTTTGCGAGGGGCGGCTTTCTTGGCGGCTTTCTTTGCCTTCCTGGCCTTCTTGGCTGCCTCATGGTCATATTTGACCCGCCAGAATTTATCATCAGCCTGAAGAATACAGTAATGAATTCTTAAAACAGTTCAGGTCAAGGTTACATGCAGAAGAAGTTGAAAGGTTAAAGTCAGCGGCTCACCGCTGGGGCTGGATTGGTCTTGCAGAAGGGGGCTAACCCGGTCCTTCCACAGTCTGCCAGACTCTCGTTTAGAAGAGCCTTGGTCTCTTCCTCTGCAACGTCTTCTGGAAGATCATTGCGACTGTGCCTCTGCGGGTCATCCTTTCGCCCGGTGTACTCACACATTAAGCCGGGGCGGCGGCTCAATGGGATCACCCGCCATGAGATCCAGACCCGGACCAGGTCAATTCCGTTCAGACCGTTGCCTAGCAGGGCCTTGATCTTATTGATAGTTGGAAGCAGAGGCTGGCGTTCCGCTGTAGTCAGTTTGTCCGACAGCGGATGAGTCGGCTCTAGACGTGTTGGGCGAAAGCTGGGCAGCGGGTTCTCGTCAGCCGGGGACGTATCTTGGCAGTAGAACCAAGTCATATTCCAGTCCTTGGGGTGGCTCGGCGGCTCTGCGTAAGGGAAAAGACAGTCCCTACGCCGCTGGATGGAGATGCCACCTAACTCCAGACTTGGCCCATTGGCACACTCATTTTGGCGGTTTAAGTAAAACAGCTCTCTCAAAAGCAGCAGACTAGGCTCTTCTCCGAGGTACACTTCGCAAAAGACTTGGAAGTTGCAGATGTTGGATACGGAGTTGGGTCCTATATCCTGAGGCCGTAGGTCAAAGAAGTTGAGCACGTCCCTGAAAAACTTTGAGCCGGGCGGTGCGAAGCCCCGGCTCATATGGTCTGCAAAGATCACTACCTCCCCGTCCCATGGCTGTGGTCTCTCTTCCGACGGGTCAGGGGCACGGTAGGACATGATTTCCTTCTTAGGCAAATATCCGGACTTAACGAAATTGGCCAGGGTCTCGTCGGTGACGTTGGACCTCATCCAGTTGCAAGTGATGGGAGCCTTGGGAGGCATGGTGAAAGTTGGTGGTCTATGATAAAGAGAAAAAGTGTCCGGGTTAATATAAGCCGGAGATCTATCGTTCAAGCTAAGATGGCGGCTTATGAAGGGGACTAATGATATATACTCAGGTACAGTGGATTATTTAAGCCGCAGGGGCATTCAAGATAAGATTGATTGTTTACGGCTTTATCACAGTTAAGCTGGAGGATTCTACAGAGCATGGTTCTCTTTAAACCGGAAAGTTCTACGGCGCGTGTTTTCCTTAAGCCGGAAATGTAAGCCGCCAAGATTCTATGGTTGCAGTTTTTACTAAGTGTGGTAAAACAGGTTTCGCATACTACCGTAACTTTTTTGGATCAAAGTGGTCGGAGCAAAGAAAATTTTCTAGACCTAAAATGCGGACACAGGGGAGTTCTTGAGCTCGAAGGGGATCTTATGCAGTGGAAAGAAGTGTGTTTTGCAGGTGAAATGAGTAACAAACAACTACTGCAGCAAGTCTATACATATCTAAAGATCAAACAAGGGTGGCAACTACGAGAACTACTGAAGCCTGCGGACAATGGCGAAGAACGCGGATGAACTGTTTGAACTCTACCGCAGATCTGTTCTAACAAGGCAGAAGAGACTCACCGGAGTTGGAGAAGAGCGGAAGTAGCCGCCGTTTATCTGGTCCGAGTCAGGGTGATGCAGCGGCCGGGTTGATGAAGATCAGGGGCGCGACGGCGGCGGCAGTGGCAGAGCTCGGGCAGAGGAGCGATGGCGCGAGGAGGAAGAAGAGAGCGTGAGAAGAGCCTGTTGGGCCGGCCTATTTATAAGGCGAGGTCATAAGTGGGCGCGAGATTCAAGGAGACCACGGCGTGGTTATCTCCCCCCACGACACCTCGATTTTCGGAATGACAATAAAGCAAAGATCCGTTGCGGATCTGGCGGAGTAAAAAACGGACTTAATGGAGGATGATGTCATGGTGGATTATCCGGAGTCCAGAGGATGACGTCACTCCGGGTTATGGCCATCACATGTATGGTAAGCCGGAGATTTTTTCTGTCAGAAGAGTTGAAGATTGACATGAGTCGGCTCAAATCAATCTGGGGCCTAATGTTGAGGATATAGACCTTAGAGTCACCCGCCAGGAGGGGCCGGGTTACTCGTACGGTCGGGACCAGAAGCCCGGAGCCAAGTTTCAAGACGATGGGCCGGAGATGGGCTGAGACCCGGATATGGCTAAAGGCCTGTAGTTACAATCTTTATTATTGTAGAACTTGTAGTGTAAGGCAAGTATAGTTGAGAGTCCGAGCCGGACACTCTTATGAGCCGGCCGGGACTCTAAGGGCTGCTGGGCGTCAGCCTCCCTATATAAAGGGACGACCCGGCAGCGGTTTAAGGACGACAACAATCTCATCGAGAGCCGGGCATAGCTGTTTAGCTCCCTGGTGATCGTAACCCTAATCAATACCACCACAAACTGGACGTAGGCTTTTACCTTCACCGTAAGGGGCCGAACCAGTATAACCCTCGCGTCCCTTGTCCCGCATAACCCCTTCAAGCTTCCTAGCTGCGATGGCTCCACGACTAAGTCCTAGCTCGAGGACATCTGCCGTGACAATTCCACGACAAGTGCCGTATTCCAGAAGACTTCTCCTCGATCTCTGGGCTGGAATACGGGGCGTTCCGGTTTTCTCTGAGCCGGGGTGCCACACACATGTATCAAGTTTTCGGTTAATACAATTCTAGCATGAATAATAGATATTTATTATGATATAAGGAAATATAAATAACAACTTTATTGTTGCCTCTAGGGCATATTTCCTTCAGTCTCCCACTTGCACTAGAGTCAATAATCTAGATTACAATGTAATGATTCTAACACCCATGGAGTCTTGGTGTTGATCATGTTTTGCTCGTGGAAGAGGCTTAGTCAACGGGTCTGCTATATTAAGATCCGTATGTATTTTGCAAATCTCTATGTCTCCCTCCTTGACTTGATCACGGATGGAGTTGAAGCGTCTTTTGATGTGTTTGGTTCTTTTGTGAAGTATGGATTCCTTTGCCAAGGCAATTGCTCCAGTATTGTCACAAAATATTTTCATTGGACCCGATGCACTAGGTATTACACCTAGATCGGATATGAACTCCTTCATCCAGACTCCTTCATTCGCTGCTTCCGAAGCAACTATGTACCCCGCTTCACATGTAGATCCCGCCACGACGCTTTGCTTGGAACAGCACCAACCGACAGCTCCACCATTCAATATAAATACGTATCCGGTTTGTGACTTAGAGTCATCCGGATCTGTGTCAAAGTTAGCATCGACGTAACCATTTACGACGAGCTCTTTGTCACCTCCATAAACGAGAAACATATCCTTAGTCCTTTTCAGGTACTTCAGGATGTTCTTGACCGATGTCCAATGATCCACCCCTAGATTACTTTGGTACCTCCCTGCTAGACTTATAGCAAGGCACACATCAGGCCTGGTACACAACATATCATACATGATAGAACCTATGGCTGAGGCATAGGGAATGACTTTCATTTTCTCTCTATCTTCTGCAGTGGTCGGGCATTGAGTCTGACTCAACTTCACACCTTGTAACACAGGCAAGAACCCTTTCTTTGATTGATCCATTTTGAACTTCTTCAAAACTTTATCAAGGCATGTGCTTTGTGAAACTCCAATTAAGCGTCTTGATCTATCTCTATAGATCTTGATGCCCAATATATAAGCAACTTCACCGAGGTCTTTCATTGAAAAACTTTTATTCAAGTATCCTTTTATGCTATCCAGAAATTCTATATCATTTCCAATCAACAATATGTCATCCACATATAATATTAGAAATGCTACAGAGCTCCCACTCACTTTCTTGTAAATACAGGCTTCTCCGAAAGTCTGTATAAAACCATATGCTTTGGTCACCTCATCAAAGCGTATATTCCAACTCCGAGATGCTTGCACCAATCCATAAATGGATCGCTGGAGCTTGCACACTTTGTTAGCACCTTTAGGATCGACAAAACCTTCTGGTTGCATCATATACAACTCTTCTTAAAAAATCCTTTAAGGAATGCAGTTTTGATGTCCATTTGCCAGATTTCATAATCATAAAATGCGGCAATTGCTAACATGATTCAGACAGACTTAAGCATCGCTACGGGTGAGAAGGTCTCATCGTAGTCAACTCCTTGAACTTGTCGAAAACCTTTTGTGACAAGTCGAGCTTTGTAGACAGTAACATTACCATCAGCGTCAGTCTTCTTCTTGAAGATCCATTTATTCTCTATGGCTTGCCGATCATCGGGCAAGTCAACCAAAGTCCACACTTTGTTCTCATACATGGATCCCATCTCAGATTTTATGGCCTCAAGCCATTTCGCGGAATCTGGGCTCATCATCGCTTCCTCATAGTTCGTAGGTTCGTCATGGTCAAGTAACATGACCTCCAGAACAGGATTACCGTACCACTCTGGTGCGGATCTTACTCTGGTTGACCTACGAGGTTCGGTAGTAACTTGATCTGAAGTTACATGATCATCATCATTAGCTTCCTCACTAATTGGTGTAGGAGTCACATGAACTGATTTTAGTGATGAACTACTTTCCAATAAGGGAGCAGGTACAGTTACCTCATCAAGTTCTAGTTTCCTCCCACTCAGTTCTTTCGAGAGAAACTCCTTCTCTAGAAAGGATCCATTCTTAGCAACAAAGATCTTGCCTTCAGATCTGTGATAGAAGGTGTACCCAACAGTTTCTTTTGGGTATCCTATGAAGACACACTTCTCCGATTTGGGTTCGAGCTTAATAGGCTGAAGCTTTTTCACATAAGCATCGCAACCCCAAACTTTAAGAAACGACAGCTTAGGTTTCTTGCCAAACCACAGTTCATACGGTGTCGTCTCAATGGATTTAGACGGTGCCCTATTTAAAGTGAATGCAACTGTCTCTAATGCATAACCCCAAAACGATAGTGGTAAATCGGTAAGAGACATCATAGATCACACCATATTTAATAAAGTATGGTCACGACGTTCGGACACACCATTACGCTGTGGTGTTCCAGGTGGCGTGAGTTGTGAAACTATTCAACATTGTTTTAAATGAAGGCCAAACTCGTAACTCAAATATTCGCCTCTTTTTTTAGATCGTAGAAACTTTATTTTCTTGTTACGATGATTCTCCACTTCACTCTGAAATTCTTTGAACTTTTCAAATGTTCCAGACTTCTGTTTCATTAAGTAGATATACCCATATCTGCTCAAATCATCTGTGAAGGTCAGAAAATAACGATACCCCCCGCGAGCCTCAACACTCATTGGACTGCATACACCGGTATGTATTATTTCCAATAAGTCAGTAGCTCGCTCCATTGTTCCGGAGAACGAAGTTTTAGTCATCTTGCCCATGAGGCATGGTTCACAAGCATCAAATGATTCATAATCAATTGATTTCAAAAGTCCATCCGCATGGAGATTCTTCATGCGCTTTACACCAATATGACCTAAACGGCAGTGCCACAAATATGTTGCACTATCATTATCAACTTTGCACCTTTTGGCATCAATATTATGAATAAGTGTATCAACACGATCGAGATTCAACAAAAATAGACCACTCTTCAAGGGTGCATGACCATAAAAGATATTACTCATATAAATAAAACAACCATTATTCTCTGATTTAAATGAATAACCGTCTCGCATTAAACAAGATCTAGATATAATGTTCATGCTCAACGCTGGCACCAAATAAAAATTATTCAGGTCTAAAACTAACCCCAAAGGTAGATGTAGAGGTAGCGTGCCGACGACGATCACATCGACCTTGGAACCATTCCCGACGCGCATCGTCACCTCGTCCTTAGCCAATGTTTGTTTAATCCGTAGTCCCTGTTTCGAGTTACAAATATGAGCAACCGAACCGGTATCAAATACCCAGGCACTACTACGAGCATTAGTAAGGTACACATCAATAACATGTATATCAAATATACCTTTGTTCACTTTGCCATCCTTCTCATCCGCCAAATACTTGGGGTAGTTCCGCTTCCAGTGACCAATCCCTTTGCAGTAGAAGCACTCAGTTTCAGGCTTAGGTCCAGACTTGGGCTTCTTCCCGGGAGTGGAAACTTGCTTTCCATTCTTCTTGAAGTTCCCCTTCTATCCTTTGCCCTTTTTCTTGAAACTAGTGGTCTTGTTAACCATCAACACTTGATACTCCTTCTTGATTTCTACCTCCGCAGCTTTGAGCATTGCGAAGAGCTCGGGAATAGTCTTCTCCACCCCTTGCATGTTATAGTTCATCATGAAGCCTTTATAGCTTGGTGGCAGTGATTGAAGAACTCTGTCAATAACACTATCATCTGGAAGATTAACTCCCAGCTGAGTCAAGTGGTTATGATACCCAGACATTCTGAGTATGTGTTCACTGACAGAACTGTTCTCCTCCATCTTGCTGCTATAGAACTTGCTGGAGACTTCATATATCTCAACTCGGGCATTTGCTTGAAATATTAACTTCAACTCCTGGAACATCTCATATGCTCCATGACGTTCAAAACGTCTTTGAAGTCCCGATTCTAAGCCGTAAAGCATGGCACACTGAACTATCGAGTAGTCATCAGATCGAGCTTGCCAGATGTTCATAACATCAGCATCTGCTCCTGCAACAGGCCTTTCACCTAGCGGTGCATCAAGGACATAATTCTTCTGTGCAGCATTGAGGATAATCCTCAAGTAACGGACCCAGTCCGTGTAGTTGCTACCATCATCTTTCAACTTAGCTTTCTCTAGGAACGCATTAAAATTCAAGGGAACAGTAGCCCGGGCCATTGATCTACAACATAGATATGCAAAAACTATCAGGACTAAGTTCATGATAAATTAAGTTCAATTAATCATATTACTTAAGAACTCCCACTTAGATAGACATCCCTCGAGTCATCTAAATGATCACATGATCCAAATCAACTAAACCATGTCCGATCATCACGTGAGATGGAGTAGTTTTCAATGGAGAACATCTATATGTTGATCATATCTACTATATGATCACACTCGACCTTTCGGTCTCCAGTGTTCCGAGGCCATGTCTGTACATGCTAGGCTCGTCAAGTTTAACCTGAGTATTCCGCATGTGCAAAACTGTCTTGCACCCGTTGTATGTGAACGTAGAGCTTATCACACCCGATCATCACGTGGTGTCTCGGCACTACGAACTTTCCCAACGGCGCATACTCAGGGAGAACACTTATACCTTGAAATTTTAGTAAGGGATCATCTTATAATACTACCGCCGTACTAAGCAAAGTAAGATGCATAAAAGATAAACATCACATGCAATCAAAATACGTGACATGATATGACCATCATCATCTTGTGCTTTTGATCTCCATCTCCAAAGCACCGTCATGATCTCCATCGTCACCGGCTTGACACCTTGATCTCCATCGTAGCGTCATGGTCGTCTCGCCAACTATTGCTTCTACAACTATCACTAACGCATAGTGATAAAGTAAAGCAATTACATGACATATGCATTTCATACAATAAAGCGACAACCATAAGACTCCTGCTAGTTGCCGATACCTTTTACAAAACATGATCATCTCATACAACAACGTATATCACATCATGTCTTGACCATATCACATCACAACATGCCCTGCAAAAACAAGTTAGACGTTGAGGGAGTCCTGGACTAAGGGGTCCTCGGACGTCCGGCCTGTTAGCCATGGGCCGGACTGGTGGGCTGTGAAGACATGAAGACCGAAGACCGCACCCGTGTCCAGATGGGACTCTCCTTGGCGTGGAAGGCAAGCTTGGCGACCAGATATGTAGATTCCTTTCTCTATAACCGACCTTGTGTAACCCTAGATCTCCCCGGTGTCTATATAAACCGGAGGACTTAGTCCGGAAAGAGAGACTCATTACCATAGTCATAAAGGCTAGACTTCTAGGGTTTAGCCATTGCGATCTCGTGGTAGATCAACTCTTGTAATACTCATATTCATCAAGATCAATCAAGCAGGAAGTAGGGTATTACCTCCGTAGAGAGGGCCCGAACCTGGGTAAACATCGTGTCCCCTGTCTCCTGTTACCATCGACGTTAGACGCACAGTTCGGGACCCCCAATCCACAGCCTTAGAGCATGTTGGATACTCCGGCAGGTAGCCAAGAGCGGCGAGGACATCCTTACCAAAAATGCCCTAGAGCAACACCCTCCAGAAGACGACGACCCCAGAGTATTGACGGTCTTCGAGACATTCGCTTCAAATAGTAAGCGCAAAAGGGCACTCCGCGACCTCGCCGAAGTCTGCCAAATCGCCGCGATAAACCCTTGGAACGACACGGCCATAACCTTTAACGCCGGTGACGAACCGAAATACAAGACAGTCCGAGCGCCAGCCACATTAGTCCTCAGTCCCATCATGGACAGCTTTAGACTCACCAAGGTCCTCATGGACGGCGGCAGCGGACTACACCTCATCTATGAGGATACACTCCACAAAATGGAAATAGACAGGAGCCGCATCAAGCAAAGCAGCACGACCTTCCGAGGAATCATTCCTAGTCAGGAGGCGCGGTGTGCGGGAAAAATCACACTTGACGTGGTATTCGGCACGCTGGAGAATTATCGGTCTGAAGAGATCACCTTCCAAGTGGCTCCTTTCAGCAGCGGATACCACACCCTGTTGGGGCGGGACGCTTTTACACGCTTCCAAGCTATACCTCATTACGGGTATATGAAGCTCAAAATGCCCGGACCAAACGACATAATAACTCTTGTTAGTGATCCGGACATAGCACTCCGCGCCGAAAACAAAACCGCATCCCTGGCCCTTGAGGCATTATCTGAAGCCCTCGCGGCCGAAGAATTAACCGGACTGCGCTCTACGGTGGATAAGGTCGATGTGATCTTAGACAAACGACCCAAATCCACCTCCTTCAAGCCGGCAGAAGAAATAGTCAAATTCCAGGTCCACCCAACGGACCCTAAGAAGACAACATCTATTGGAGCACAACTAGACCCAACGGTCGACGCCGCGCTACGGGATTTCCTTCGCGAAAACTGGGATATATTCGCCTGGCACCCTTCTGATATGCCTAGAATCCCACGTAAACTGGCCGAGCATAGTCTCAATATATTAAAGGGATATAAACCAGTCAAACAAGCACTGCGGCGCTTTTCCGAACCCAAACGGCAAGCCATGGGGGAGGAGTTAGCCAAGCTAATTGAGGCCGGATTCATTAGAGAAATAAAACATCCGGAATGGCTGGCAAACTTGGTGATGGTACCAAAGAAGGACAAATCCTGGCGCTTGTGCGTCGATTTCAAAGACCTCAACAAGGCTTGCCCTAAAGATCCCTTCCCTCTCCCCCGCATTGATCAAATCATCGATGCTACCGCAGGACATGACTCACTGTGTTTCCTTGATGCATATTCCGGATACCATCAAATCAAAATGAAGGAGTCCGATCAAGCTACAACAGCATTCATTACCCCATATGGGCCATTCTGCTTCAACACCATGCCCTTCGGGCTTAAGAACGCTGGCGCCACATACCAACGCATGATTCAAACATGCCTGGAGAAACAGATCGGCAAGACAGTTGAAGCTTATGTCGACGATGTCGTTATCAAAACCAGGCACGTCGAGACACTAATAGACGATTTACGTCTCACATTCGACAACCTCCGTGCGTATGACATTAAGCTCAATCCGGAAAAGTGCGTTTTCGGCGTCCCCGCTGGAAAACTGCTGGGCTTCATCATTTCCAACAGAGGAATTGAAGCAAATCCAGCCAAAATCCGAGCTCTGTCACAATTGGCTACGCCAACAGACCTTAAACAAGTCCAAAAACTCGCGGGTTGCGTGGCAGCTCTAAGCCGCTTTATCTCCAGACTGGGAGAAAAGGCACTGCCACTCTATCGCCTTCTACGGCGAACCGATCACTTCGAGTGGACGGACGCGGCAATAGCCGGACTGGAAGAAATAAAAACCCTTCTCGCGAGCAACCCAATCCTGGCCGCGCCAAACGTCGGCGAATCGATGTTATTATACATATCGGCAACACATCAAGTGGTGAGCGCCGTGCTCGTCATTGAACGAGAACAGGACGGACAGAAATTCCCGCTTCAGAAGCCAGTATACTACGTATCCACTGTCCTCACACCATGCAAATCCCGGTACCCCCATTATCAAAAGATAGCATACGCGGTCTTCATGGCATCCCGAAAGCTCCGTCACTACTTCTAGGAGTGCTCGATTACGGTGGCTTCCGAAGTACCACTCAACGACATAATATACAACCGCGATGCCACGGGCCGGATTGCCAAATGGGCCATTGAGCTCCTTCCATTTGATATTACATACAAACCACGTCGAGCTATCAAATCCCAAGTACTTGTTGACTTCGTCGCCGAATGGACAGAGGCCGAACTCCCCAAAGAGTACGACACATATTCCAATTGGGTTATGTACTTCAATGGCTCCAAAATACTGGCAGGGCTAGGAGCGGGCGTCGTTTTAAAATCCCCTACTAGAGACGTCGTTCAGTACGTACTCCAAATACTATACACAGACTCCAACAACGCAGCCAAATATGAGGCCTTATTGCACGGTCTCCGGATGGCTGTCTCCATGGGCATACAATGCCTGGAAGTGCGCGGGGACTCAAACCTCGCAATATCTCAAATAAATGGAGACTTCGACGCCAAAGATCCGAAGATGGCAGCTTATCGCAATGCCGTCATAAAAATGCCGGCTCGGTTCGAGGGGCTCGAGTTCCATCATGTGGCTCGAGAGAGTAATCAAGCGGCGGACGTTCTTGCTCGTATCGGCGCTAAGCGCGACCCCGTCCCGCCTAATATCTTTCTGGAAAGGCTTTTTAAGCCATCCGTGGTGTGGCAGGGGGAAAACGGCAACACTAGTCCGGATCCAAACATAACCCCAGATTCCGAAAACACCGACATCATCGGAGGCTCAGCCACCGAAATAACACCGTCGGCGCATCTCATCATGGCAGTAATTGCCCCGTGGACCGAACCCTTCCTGGCCTACCTTAACAGGAAGGAGCTTCCTGAGGACCAGAATGAGGCCCGCCGCATTGTCCGGCGTTCGAAGGCCTACAAGGTTCACGACGGAGAGCTCTATAAGAAAAGCGCTACCGGAGTCCTTCAAAGATGTATTTCAGAGGAGGAGGGGCGGCAGCTACTGGCTGAGATTCATGCCGGTCTGGGCGGGCACCACACCGCAGCTCGGGCCCTTGTTAGCAAGGCCTTCCGTATAGGATTCTATTGGCCGACGGCCCAAGCGGATGCACAGGACCTTGTCCAACGTTGCGTTGGATGCCAACTCTTCGCCAACCAAAGCCATATGCCCCCCACCGCCCTACAAACAATCCCCATCACTTGGCCTTTTGCGGTCTGGGAACTGGATATGGTTGGACCCCTTAAAGGAGGAAGCCATAAGAAAAATATTCGCTAGTCATGGTGGACAAATTCACCAAGTGGATAGAGGCTAAATCAGTTAAAACGGCCGAGTCCGGGCCAGTAATAGACTTTATATCCGGCGTTGTACACCGTTACGGTGTTCCACACAACATCATCACTGATAACGGCTCCAATTTCACAGCCGACAAAGTGAAAACCTGGTGCGCTAATCTGGGCATCAAGCTCAATTATGCCTCTGTATATCATCCACAAACAAATGGTCAAGTCGAAAGAGCCAATGGTCTTATTATGAGCGGCACTAAGCCTAGACTAGTGCGGTCTTTAAAAGAGTCAGACAAGCACTGGGTTGAGGAGCTCGACTTCGTACTATGGGGGCTGCGGACCATGCCCAATCGCACTACCGGATTCACACCTTTCTTCATGGTGTACGACGCAGAGGCAGTACTACCCTGCGACATTATTCATGACTCACCTCGAGTGTGCATGTACGAAGAGAGAGAGAGGCCGAGCTCGATCGGCAGGGCAGCTTAGATGCCCTGGAGGAGGAGCGCGACGTCGCAAAAGCCCGTTCCGCATTTTATCAATAGCAGGCTCGCAGGTATCAAAGAAGAGAGGTGCGGGCCAAAACTTACAACGTCGGCGAACTCGTTCTGCGCCTGCTGGAGAAGAAAAAGGACAAACTCAAGCCCAAGTGGGAGGGTCCCTTCATCATCGACGAAGTTCTCACCGGAGGGGCTTACCGCCTGCGTGATGCGTCAGACAATCGATTAGAGCCGAACCCCTGGAACGCGGCCAGACTCCGAAGATTCTATGCCTAGCACGGAAATCTTTGTTCGTCTCCTTCCCCCTATTTTCCATTATTTTTTCTCTCTCTCTTTTCGTTTTTATTTTCAGCTTTAAAAGCTTTCGTGCGGTTAGGCCGTACACCCCCGACGCATACGTCTTGAAGTATGTACGTCTATTATACCTGGGGGCTTCTTGGACAGAAGCTTGCTATTGTTATTTTCCGAGCATCAAGCTCCTCACATATGCGTTTTTTCCATATGTACCTTTTCTTCGCCATTATATGCATCGATATGATTTAAGTTTTGGCCAAGCTGGGTTGCCTGGCTCCTATGCTTATGCCCTACGTTCTCGTTAGTTCGGCTAGGGCATAAAGGGAGCACCTCTGCGATTGTTACTGCCGGGTCATCCGGATGTGTACCTCAGACTGGGTCAAGCCGAAAGCTAGCGTTCTTAAGGGAATGTTCGGTCGGTGAACTAAAGATGTTTTTGCATTCGTCCCATCATGAACCCCCAGAAGCTATACACATTGTGATTTCTTCATCATAGTTCGGATATGCACATCGATGCATGCACACCCAGGGAAAGGAACCCTTAACGGAACTATTCTCTCTGGAAGATGTTTCTTACATTGTTAATGTAATATAACATAACTAGCCGGATAATTGTCTGTTCAAGCAAATATGACCCCTACGCCTGGTCTCCATGCATACCCGGTCTACTCGGCTGTTCTGGTATTCGGAAACACTCCGCACCTTCGGGTCGAGAGGTTGAAGCGAAAAGGTCCGCCATGACAATCGTTTTCAGCTAGAGCTACATATGCAAAGGAAAGTACATAGTCACCTGGACTCAAAAACTTCCTCCTCTATGCCGTCCAGCAGGCTATCTAACTTATAATCCTGCTGGGAATACTTGGCGGCTACTTCTACTTGGTTATATTCTAAACTAACGGGAATTTCTTCCCCATTTGACCCTAGCGGTCTGACCCGGGCCATGTGATTCGGATCCAGCTTGGTATATCGTGTTTTTACCATGGGCCAGGCCTCTTACGCACCCTCTCGGCAAGCCGATATCTTCCATAGTCGGGTACGCTGCCGCGCTCCCTTGAACAGCTCTACAAGCTTCTCCATACACTACAAAAAAATACACTTCCGTGATGATACGTGGTTGTCACAGTAGGTCGCATTTTCTGTCATGCATGTACATCCATGACAAATTTATGACAGAATCAAGATAGTCATACCTGTGCTGTCGTAGAAGTGTACCATGACATTGCCAAAATTATCATCACGGAAGTGTCCACTTCCATGACGACAAATCGCGCGTCACAGAAGTGCTTTCGTCAAGGGTGACCGACACGTGGCATCCACCGTAACGGAACGCCGTTAAGCTATCGGGTCGGGTTTTGGATCCGATAACCCGTTAACAGCCCCGACCAATGGGGATTTTCCACATGTAAAATCATCATTGGCTGGAGGAAACACGTGTCGGCTCATCGTTGGGACAGATGTCATCCACTCATTGGACGGAAGGCGCCTATGATACGTCGACACATGGCACGGCCCAACAGAGGCCCATTCCTGTGAAAAGGCCGGCCCGTTTGACTTGGTCAAAAGGTGGCGGGCCGGCCCATGGAAAGCCTGTTAACGGCCTGTTCGCATATAGCCCATTTACAGCCCGCTAACCCAAGGCCCGTTACGCCCTATCCGAATTAGGCCCAATAGCGTCATCTGGGCCATCCAATATGATTCCAGCCCGTTTTCACTTCTGGCGCATGTATGGCCCATGACGTCTTTCGGCCCATATGGGGCCCTATGTAACTCTTGGCCTATTAACGGCCCATGGTGAAACTGGTCCGTAATGAACAGTGTATCACTTTACACCCATTAACGGCCCGTGGTGAAACTGGCCCGTAATGAACAGTGTATCACTTTATACCCATTAACGGCCCGTTATTCCATTGCGCCGTTTCCAGCCCATGTTATCTTTCGGCCTTCTCAGAGCCCATTTATTCTTGGGCTCATTTCCAGCATTCGTTTACTTACGGCCCGTTACTGTCATTTTCTGCTTGTGGGCAAAATTCAGCCCGTGGTTACAGTCGGCCCGTTTGTGGTCCGTTAATACGTTGGGCCGTTTTCATAGCGTCATCAAATACGGCCTATTAACGATGGCCCGTTATGGTCGGCCCATGAACAGACGATTCCAACTCTAGCCCGTTTACGACCATAATGCGGTCTGTTTGGCCCATGTTTGGCCAATCGATTATACGGCCCGTATAAGGCCCATTGATGATACGGCCCGCAGAAGGCCCATTGTTTCTATGGCCCGTAGAAGGCCCATTGTTTCTACGGCCCGTAGAAGGCCCACTGTTTCTATGGCCAGTAGGAGGCCCAGTGTCACTACAGTAAATATTAGCCCATGGTTATTGTGGCCTAGTTTTAAAAAATAGGTTATTGCAGCCACTAGCTAACCGCGGAAAAAGAACTGCAATGACTACAAGCAAACAAATAAACAAGACAACAAGGAAATAAATAAGCAAGCAACTAACGCTAGGCTATCACGGCTATTACACATATTACATCCACTGGGCATCAAAGTTCGCCACCAGTGCAAATATAGGGAACAAAGCAGCATATCATATACACTGGTTGTCAAAGTTGGCGACCAGCCAAATAAACACCGCAGCAAAACAAATCCAGAACCGAAACCACTTCAGAAGATCTCAAGAAACAATATCCTGGGTACCCATAATGCTGGAAGATGCTTAGCAAGCTTATTAACTTTCTCTTGTTTGGCGCTTAAATCCTCCAGCGCTTGCTGTTGCACCAGAAAATATGCATCTGAATTCTGCAGGGACTTCCTTAGTCCTTCAGCTTCCTATCGCAGCACATATGATCGATGTCTTTCAACTTGAAGTTGAGACTCAAGAAGACGAACTGATTCAGGCAGTGAGTTCGAAGAGCTTGTGCCAACAGTAGTGGCCAGTAACTCGAACACTACATCAAGACAGGACTTTTGGGTTCCCTCACTGTCGTCAAGATAGTTTTTTATCAGCTTTCTTGGAGACCAATAGGGATGTCTCACTATCTTGAACCTTATCTGCATTACTTCCTTTACCATTGGATAACACGGTACTGTTCTCCAATATTTTGTCCGCATTCTAAAAGAGAAACAAGCAGACACATCACATGTTTACCATGTTGTATATGAAACTCATTTTGGTAAATGAGTTCAGTAGTAAAGTGGACAGGATAACAACATGAAACAAACATATATCTATGTACCATGGTCACTTTATGGTCTATATCATTCTAGTTTTTGTTGCCAAATCAAGATAGAGACACAGTTCAAATAATATTTGTTCAAGACAAAGCAGAATAGACAGAATATAAGTGTGGGTAACTATAGAGCAATAACAACACTTGTAATGTGCATGACATGAGAACATAACTGTTTATTCAATTGAACTGAAATCAACATAGAGCAGGTTACAACAGCAAACCAGTTAAAGAAACAGGTTTAAAACATACCTGTTGCGCCATTGGAGTTTCAATTCCATCCTTCAAAATTGAAAATAGTTGGTATGAGTAAATACAGTAATGCAAGAGCAAAGGAGTATGAACCATAGCTACAGAACCTGACCTGAGAACAAATCTTCTTCTCCTTTAAGCGCTGAGTTGGGATTCGGAGTGGTGGTCCTCGTGCTTTGGGCACTGCAGTTCCCTTACTAACTGCTCGTGTTTGGGTGCTCTGTGTTGGAGACGGTGCTGTGTCAACTGGAACTGGGTTACTATCTGCCGGGGTTGGGGTTAGAAGGGGTGTAGCTGGTTCTCTGTCCAACTGGGTAGGGGTACAATCTGCGAGAGTCTGGGTTATGTGTGGTGGATCTGGTCCTTGGGCAAGTACAACTGTGGTTCTATCTGCATCAACTGGTAGCACTATCTTTTCTGAAGACCGTGTTGTTACTCCCTTAGATACTGCCGTCACGCTCTCCAATTCAAATGGCTGATAAACAAGAAAAGTAATTGAAATTATAGACATTGTATGATAGACAGGTGCAATGGATAGTGGGGAATAAAAGAGGGCATGAAATAATTCATATTTATGTTGTCTAACCAAACAGGATAGCATGACACAATTTCACATATATGATGGCTAACTAAACAAGATAGCATGACACAATTTCACATTATGATGGCTAACTAAAAAAGATGGAAATACATAGTTCAAAATATGAGACTATGTAAACAGGATGACATGACATAACTATATAATGTGTTTATTAAATAGGTTGGCATGCCATAATTCACATACATTCACGGATAGAATGCCATAATTCAAAATATGATGACTGTAAACACTAAACAGGATGAGATGATATAACTATATGATGTCTTTATTAAATGGGTTGCCATGCCATAATTCAGATAGATGATGTGTATGTACTATGTAAACATGATGGCATGATATAATTCAAATATATGATTTATATAGTAAGCAAGTAAGTAGATGGCAATCCATATATGATGTAAAAACTAAGCAATGCAAGACAACATGCAAGACATGGGTAATATAACCCTGCCAAGTTTGAGCATAGACCTCAAGGGGGAAATAGGACTGGTTATCAGTCTCTGAATCCTCCTCTGAGGAGCTCTCTGTAACCAGCAAGATGTCTGCTTCAGCAGGTAGCATTGTCTGCTCTGAATACCTTGTTTTCACTCCAGATACTTCCATCACCGCTTCAAGTGGCTGATGCACAGGAAGAGTAGTTGAATATACAAACGTTGTCGACAAATGGAACACGTAATACAAAAAAATGATAGCATGATATAATTCACATACATGATGATTGGCTAAACAGCATGGCATTGCATAATTCACATATATAATGTCTTTACAACAAGATAGCATTGTATAATTCACATATATAATGTCTTGCAACAAGATGGCAATGCATAATTCACATAAATGGTAATTAGGCACTGAACAGGTGGCATTCACACAAAGCATGTCTAAACTAATCAAATGACATGGCAATGCGAGACACCATACGCACAATATGAGCAACATAACCCTGCCAAGTTAGAGCATACACCTCGGGGGGGGGAGGGGAATAGGACTGGTCATCTGTCTCTGAATCCTCCTCTGAGGAGCTATCCATAACCAGCGAGATATGCGCTTCGTCAGATAGCATAGTCTGCTCTGAAGACCTTGTTTTCACTCCAGAATTTTCCATCACCGTGTCAAATGGCTGATGCACACGAAGAGCAGTTGAATGTACTAACATTGTTGACAAATGTAATATGTAACAAAAAAAGGATGGCCTGATATAATTTACATATAAGATGACTGACTAAGTAGGATGGCATTGCAAAATTCACATATATGATGCCTGGCTAAACAAGATGGCGTTGCATAATTCACATAAACGATGAATAAACTAAACAGATGGCATTCGCACAAAGGATGTCTAAACTAAGCAGATGACATATTTGATGTATAAAGTAAGCAATGCAAGACACCATATGCATGATATAACCAACATCAGCACGCCAAGTTAGAGCGAAGACCTCAGGGGGTAAATAGGAGTTGTCTTCTCCTTCTGAATCCCCCTCAGAACAGATATCTTCCTCTCGATTACAATCCGAAATGCGTGGAGGGGGGGCTGCCTTTGCGCCTACCATGGAGCGACGTCTGCATGAAATTTTATTGCCATGCAAGGCTCGTCTCTTTTGCTCTACATGTTCAGTTCCATTGTTTACAATAACTGTCATGCATAGGAATAAAACATAGTGAGATTATGTAAGGAGTGCATGCAGAAATCCAGAGTGATGGTAGCAACCTGTGGATAGACCCAAAACCAATAATAGCAGGCAGATAATGGCTTTAGTTAAAAAATACAGATAATGGCTTCTTTACTGTTTGTTTCCCACCCAACATGAAACTCATAGTAGACACCGGAGATTAACCAGATAGTAGATAGATACTATTGATAGCGGCCCCGATATGTACCCCACAACCATTTAAAAACTCAAGTTTGACCATTAGTTTGGAGCTGACTCAGAGTCTAATCGGTGAACAGGACGATAAAGTAGCATGTAATATTAAGCGGTGCATAACGTAAGCAGACACGAAAGAGTGCGACCTCTCTTGCGGACCCGTGTAGTCCTCGAGGTCATCTGCTCGGTTGATGATGGTAATGCAGTTTTCATGCCTGCCAGCGGCGGGGAAGAAGATCTGAGGCGGTGAAAGACAATCTGGAGGCCGGATCCATGCTGTGCTGGACCCTTCTGTCGTTGGAGCAGCTGAGCTGGGGTGGACGACGGCGCAGCAGGAGCGGGACAAACCACGCAAGGTTTTCTTTGACAATTATCTATAAGAGAAGTAATTCTGTAAGGGCTCGTTTGAATTGGAGGATTCCAACAATGCGGGATAAGAAATAGAAAGGAATAGGATAGGAATGCACGTGCAAAACAGAGAATTTAAAAACACGGGATTTCTGCCAATCTGGGTGTTTGATTCACAACAATTGGAAGATCACAGGATGCAAAGAAGCATGGTGAGATTAAGTCAAACCACAAGAAAATGTACGGTTATAATGCTATTATGCTACTATCTCTTAGTCTTGTGCTTCATGAATAGGAATTTGAAAAGGAGGACAAGTGAAAATTAAAATTCCTACGTTTTTTCTTTCAAGGAGACACTAAAGGAGCAAATCCGTGTGCTCAGTGGACAATATATATAACATGTAGAGTAAAAAAGAGATGCAACAAGTGTACAACCTCTTTGGCGAAGCCATGTCGATCTCAGCGTGATTGGGTTGGCCGGTGAGGATGCTCCGGCTGACTTTGCTGTCGGAGGAGGGGAAGAAGATCTTAGGCGTCTGGAGATGGAGCGCGAGGTACTGCTCCGCTGTGATGGAGGGTTTCGTCGTTGGAGCAGCTCCGGTGAGTTGTACGACGCCGAGGCTGAAGCCAGACAAGAGAGACAACGAACAACGTTAACCTGACTGGAATTCTAATAGCATCTCCAATACATGACGTAAAATACATAACCACAAAGTGCTAGATGTAAAACACATCAGCCGCTCATCCTGAACTTAACTGTCTAAACTGAACTTAACTGTCGAAACTGAACTTAACCGTCGAAACTGAATTTTGCTGTCGAAACTGAATTTTGCTGTCGAAACTGAACGCACTAGCAAGGTGAGGCTACACGTCGGTCGACTGACTTTTTCATCTCTGGTCAGCCGATTTTGCAGCCGTTGGATACGAAATCAAGGGCCCGCGGTTCATCTTCAACCTCCACCCGCCTGAGCCGCCAGCCACCACCGACCAAACAGCAG